>NC_142942.1:26911234-26941234 GCF_046866305.1 Octopus bimaculoides | reverse complement strand
AGTTTTTGTATAATTATGTATTATAATTATATAACAATACATAAAGACGGGCTAGAGTTGAAGTGCTCAGCATGAGCTAGAATTCATCTTAGTAAAAATAGATACATAAGGGTGGAAAATCACAGGAATAATACCATATGTCCAACGCAAGATATAATATGTGTGTTCAATTCCTTCAAGAATCAATAAATAAATTTATAGTATTCAGTCTCTAAAGTGTCTAAAAGGTACAGTAAAAAGACAAGCAAATACAACAATAAAAACTTTAGAAATATCATGAATGTTCAAAATATTTATTAAAAAAATATTTATAAAGATGCATGATTTCCAAGTTGTATAAAAATATGACAATTAAAGTTAAAACATTATGATATATAAACGTACATTATGATATAACATATAATGGGTAAATATATACGGTATGATGAAGTTATAAATTTACATGTATTATATTAAAAACGTGTACATTAGGACAGGATTTTAAAAAAAACAAAACAAAAACAAACGTATAATATAAAAGTTAAGTTAAAAGTATACATCTACGGACCGTTTCTGAGATGTGTCTATTAATATGGTGTTGTACTCATATTAGAGATTAGACACTCCCTTCATCAGGATGTTTGTTGTACATATTGAGAGGAAGGAATAAAAATATAGAGAACATAAAAAGTTTAGAGTGATATAATACAATATACAAGTAAAACAACTGGACACAACACCTTACATCACGGCTCTTTTTTTTATTTTTTTATCCTGTCCTAATGTACACGTTTTTAATATAATACCTGTAAATTTATAACTTCATCATACCGTATATATTTACCCATTATATATTATATCATAATGTACGTTTATATATCGTAATGTTTTAACTTTAATTGTCATATTTTTATACAACTTGGAAATCATGCATCTTTATAAATATTTTTTTAATAAATATTTTGAACATTCATGATATTTCTAAAGTTTTTATTGTTGTATTTGCTTGTCTTTTTACCGTACCTTTTAGACACTTTAGAGACTGAATACTATAAATTTATTTATTGATTCCTGAAGGAATTGAACACACATATTATATCTTGCGTTGGACATATGGTATTACTCCTGTGATTTTCCACCCTTATGTATCTATTTTTACTATAAGATGAAGTATATATATATATATATATATATATATATATATATATATATATATATATATGAGAAAAATCTATATGAATATATTTTTGTACATACATATATAGACAAGGTGTGATGAGTAAATTGTCGCCATTTTATATTTTTAATTTTGTGTATCCACACTGTTTTTTATTTTGTCAACAACACAGTATAATAGGGTCAGTTGGGCACCGTCTATGAGAAAAACAGCACCATGACACAATTCACTTTGCCAGACATTTGCAAATGACATGCTGTACTGCTTGGCATTCACGCCAGAAGCTCTAATACAAACAGATGGTAAACACAAAGAACAACCGTTGGCTTGCTATGTCCCTAAAACATGTACCGAAAGTAATAAAAAGCAAACATCCAGTTAACATAATGGTGTTTGGAGTGACCACTAGTGGTAGCAATGTTATGCCTCCATTCATCTTCCCACACACCTCAGACTCAATATGGAGGCCTACATCAAGTATCTGGAGGAGGTAGTACTGTCCTGGGTCAAGAGGGTGGCTGCTGGAAAACCCTATATCTGGCAACAGGACTCTGTACCAAGCCACACAAGCAGGAGAACTCAGTCATGGCTGTCAGACAATTTCTGTGGCAACATTACCCCTAACATCTAGTCACCTAACTCCCCAGACTGCAACCACCCCTTTGATTATTATATGTAGGGTGCAGTTGAGCAAGAGACCAACAAAACTCCTTGTAACACCAAAGTTGAAATGAAAGCAAGGATTATGGCAGCATTCATCAATTTAAACAAGGAGACTCTCCAGAAGAGTTGCAGGAGATTCCGAAGTTGTCTGGAAGCTATGGTTGAAGCCAATGGCGATTTTATTGAATAAATTTACTCTTTAATATTTCAAGATATTTATATGTAATTTTGGTAAAAAATATCTGTTAAAATGAGATGTCAGTGTTATTTTTATTTCTGCGCAATTTTGACAGCAATATATTCACTGCACCCTGTATATACAGGCGTTGGACAAAATAATGGAAACACCTAGCATCATAATTTTGAAATATCTATAAAACCATCAAATGCTTGTTTATTTTTATGTTTTTTGATTTATTATTAGTGTTGCTTAATATGTTTTGCTAAAATTGCTGTTTCTTTTCAGACATTATCAGAAAAAGGTAATTAAAATTCATTAAAATGACAGATGTATCAAACTTTCAAAGAGGTCAAATTGTTGGTCCTCATATGGCAGGCGCTAGCTTAACGAAAACAGCCAAAATATTTGGTATATCAAGAAGTACTGTCTCGAAAATAATGACAGCCTTTGAGAAGGAGGGAAAAACCTCCTCATCAAAACAAAACTCCAGAAGAAAACCAAAACTTTCAGATAGGGACTGTTAGACTCATATGCAAATTGTTAGAAAGGATCACAAAAGTAAAGCTCCTGAAATTGCTGCAGAGCTTAATGACCCCCTCGCGAACCCAATTTCCACAAAAACTGTTTGCTGAGAGCTGCACAAAGCTGGATTTCACAGGAAGGCTGCAATCAGAATACCACTATTTTCAAAAACAAACACTGCAAAGCGTTTAGAGTGGAGTAAAAATCTACAGAATAGTTCCCTAGAGCAGTAGAAGAATGTTATTTTCTTTGATGAGTCATCCTTTACCTTATTTCCGAACACTGACCGAGTATACATGTGGAGACAACCAAAAGAAGCATTTGACTCAGGCTGCCTTCTTTCAACTGTTAAACATGGAGGAGGATCTGTGATGATCTGGGGGGGGGGGCTATATCTTGGAAATCCGCCAGCCCAATGGTTTCCCTTTATGGTAGAATTAATAGTCAAGACTATTTCAGCATTTTATCTGATCAAATTCATCCTATGGTTGCAGAACTGTTTCCAGGGGGAAATGCAATCTTTCAGGATCATAATGTACTAATTCACACAGCTAAAGGTGTTACTGAATGGCACAAAGAACATTCTGGTGAAATTGAACATCTTATCTGGCTACCACAGTCCCCAGATCTCAATATTATTGAACATTTATGGTGCATTTTAGAAAAACAAGTAAGGAGTCAATATCCTCCACCATCATCACTACAAGAACTGGAGACTGTTTTAGCTGAAGAATGGACAAAAATTCCTTTGGAAACAATTCAAACTTTGTATGAGTCCATACCTCGTAGAATTCAAGCTGTAATTACTGCCAAAGGCAGTCCTACCCCACATTAAAATAAATTTGTTTGAAATTTTAAGGTGTTTCCATTATTTTGTCCAACCTCCGTATATTTATAACAAAACAATAATTACAAAGTTTTATATATTAGATAAACACCTAAGAAATTTCCTATTAGAAATTCTTCAAAGAAAGAAACAAATAATACAAAATTTACATGTATTACCAAAGAAAATTAGCAGAGAGAGACTATTTGCAAGAAGTTTTATGAAAGGGAAACTGGGCATTTTCAGTTAGAATAAAGAAACTTTGTAAATCTTAACAAGAGAAGAAACACTTAATCAGGAACAACCTAGCATATATGTTTAAAAAAAAACTAAAAAAAAACTAAAAGAAACTTCCATGACAGATTGAGAGCAGTAGAACCATAGAAAAACCAGAGAAACATTTTCTATCAAGGTTACTGATAATCGAACCAACAAGTCTAACAATTTACATCAGTTTACTTTGGCTGCTTTGAGTGAAAAACTGATAACCCAAAAATCTAACATTGAATGTACATGTTTCAGTAGTACTGGATAAGAGATGATGACACTTAGTTTAGAACTAAAGGTTCCTTGTCTGAATACATTCTGATATTATGTACATATCCATAAAGAACATGTCATGATGACTGGAGGTCAAACTAACTGAAATGTAGAATAAGTGTAACTATCAAGACAGTAATAACTAAAGGTAAGGGTATTACTTTAACAATAATAATCTTAAAAACAAATTGTACTGGCTACTGTTGGTTATGTCATCACGTGTCACAGTGAATAGCTATTGGAACTAAGTAATACTACTTCTCCAAGAAACTTGGTTCATTATAATCTCCTAGCCGCATAGGAAAATGAAATTTTTAAGTTTTGTAATATACCAGTTGAAAGAGATGCTCCAAGCTTTGTTTGTCTTGCTAGCTATACTTTTGACAACAAAATGGAGTCTATACTACATTTGATGAATCATATGAACTCAAAGTATTGAACCAAACTAATTTTAAACTTAAGGATAATAAAACAAACACTGATAGACAAATAATTAAAAGATTGAAACTAAATATAAAAAATGAAAGTTCCTCACCAATAGTTCCCTGCAATCCACTGTCTAGGATTTCAATCTCATAGTAATTTCTGTCTTGTGTGAGAGGATCAGCTGCTATATACACTCCTACTTTGTCTTCATCGTTAACAATGTACCTAAAAAGACAAAATAAACATTGAAGATGACAAGATATGTTTATTTTTTCATGCAGATTTAGCTTATGCAAATAACTCGGTCGGAAACATGTTAGACTTTTTAAATAAATGACTATTAAGAAATCCTCAATATTAATATTTTATGCTGATACTGAATAAAGGTTACTAGATTTGAGTTTATGATGCAAGACTAATGATCAGAAGTTATGAATTAAACTATATAATTTTCTTTTATACAATTTACCTCATATCAAACCTTTCATGAAAGTATACTACAATGAGATCATGTTAAGCATTTCTCTTTAATGACACAAAATCACAACCATTACACATTTCAAGCAAACAATGATTCTATCTCACTGCTAAACATGAACAACATACAACTAGAGATCCTAAAGTTACTATGAATGCTAGGTTCACAATCACTAAAATCTGTCCTGACAATCTCACATCCTCAATATGACAAAATCTGAATTACTAAGTGCATTAAAACAATTTGTTGCTATTGTTAGTCAATTTGTAACCAGGGCAATTTATTACCAGCATCCATGTCAAATGTCATTCTTTTATCCTGTTTGTTGGTTGCATGTTTTGGTTTTCAGTTTAAATTGGGTATTATCATCATCATCATCATTTAACGTCCATTTTCTGTGCTGGCATGGGTTGGACAGCTTGACAAAAACTAGTAAGACCAGGTGTCACACCAGGTTCCATAGTCTGTTTTGGTTTGGTTTCTACAGCTGGGTGCCCTTTCTAATACCAACCACTCCACAGAGTGTACTGGGTGTTTTTATGTGACACCATCATCAGTGTTTTTTTAAGTGGCACCAGTGCTTTATACGTGACACCAGCACCCACACCAATGCTTTTTATGTGGAATCTTGGTTTTAGAAGCTCGATTTTGTTTTGGTGAGTAAGTCATCTCATCAAGTATAGTAGTGCACCACATATCTTGGTCTTTTGTCATTTCCTTCATAAAGGTCAGCAGTTTGAGATTGGTTTTCAATACTTCATCCCATGTTTTCCTGGATCTCCCTCTTGCATGACTTCCCTCCACTTTAAGTGATCAACACTTCTTTACACAACTGTTCTCATCTACCTGCACAGCCTAGTCTCTTGCACACTGCATATAATTCCTCTAATGCCCAACTTCTCTCTTGATACACCAATATTCTATCACACATGCACAATGACATTGCACAACTAGCAGAACATACCAGCTTCCTTCATCTTCAGCTTTCACATGTCCTCAGCATTAAGGGTCCATGTCTCACTACCATGCAGCATTGCAGTTCATACACATGCATCAAACAATCTTCCCTTCACTTGGAGAGAGAGACCTTTGGTTGCAATTACACTTCCTGTACAACCTCCTCCACTGCTAATTAGGTCACCTAGGTAGCAAAAATTATCTACAACTTCCAGAGAGCCACCGGAACATTTAAGGAATTCAGTTTCTCATGTATTTGTGGTCTTTATGGCTCCTGTACATCTTCCACATACAAAGACTACTTTCTCTGACAACCTTCCAACTATTCCACTGCACCTCTTATGTATCCACTGCACTTCTTATGTGTCCCTGGCTTGCACTGGGTACACTGAATGGAATTTCTGCCTACAACCTTCCTATATATCGAGCAGGACCATTTACCAGAAAGGTGAAGAGTCCTGTCCAATTTCTTTCTTACTAGGACCTTGGTCTTTAAGTTTAATTTAAGACCATTTGATTCCAGATTCTGTTTCCACACATGGAATTACTTTTCTAATTTTGTTACAGATTCTGCTATGACGGCAAGATCATCAGTATATAGGAAATCCCATGGGCTTCCAGTCGTAAATTCCTCTATTATGGCCTGGAGGACAATGATGAATAGAAGGGGACTGAGGACTGACCCTTGGTTGACACCTATCTGTACACTAAATTCATCACTGTACTCATGGTCAACTCTTGCCTCACTAACAGTACCTCTGTATGTGAAAAAAAAAAATGTTTCTTAACTTAGGGTATCAAGTAATGTTGAGATACAACTGCAAACGTCTTTGAAACCATTTTGAGTTGGTTTTCTCAAATATGCAACATAAATGAATTTACATATTATGTAAATAAATTCTGGAGATACAAGAATTAAAAAGAATGAGAATAATGCATATATCCAAATTAATTGAATTCTATTGTGAAGAATATGTTGATCATAACTAAACTGTTTAAAATTTGCACAGAGAGAAGAAACAAATTGAAAAAAAACATATTCAGAAATGTCAATAAGTGCATTAGAAATGTGATAGACAATAATGATTTGGAACAAAAATTTCTTGAAGTAGTTGTTTGTAATCTGAAATTTTAATGTCTCAATGCTACTAACAGTTTAGTTGTTTTTAGTTGTTATTTTGTGTTCTTGTTATATTTTAAAATAAAGTGGTTAAAATAAATCTTGTTTAGTTTTGTATTATATAACTATCTATATTTTATACATGTCATTTTACATGCATTTCTTTATTTTGATGTGTTGAACAAAATGAAAGAAAAAAACTGAAGAAAAATTTTTGTACTGGGTTGTCAGATAAATTTGTTTTATTTTTTGTACATTTATTTTTATCTTTTCTAATAATGGTTGAATTAACATGAAAAATATTTTTACCATAGTATTTTATACATTTTTTTTTTTGTAGTTTTGTTCTTCCTCTACAACTTTTCTTTTTTGTTTTTGAAATTTGAATAACTTTTACCTCCTTTCAAACATATGATGATGGAATGCCAAGTAAAATGATTAAAAAATTCTCATACATTAACATCAACAGAAAGAGAAAGTTTGTATACCCAAGTCACTTCAAGACACTGTTTAAACACCATTTAATAACTTGCTGGCAGTCTGACTTGGATACTGATGACAAATTGATCAAGCAGCAAATTAAACAGCAATGAATTGGTCACACATCTCATAAAGAGTGGTCTTTCTCTACAGAGATTGCAAACACTTCATCTCTCAACAATTACAAATCCTATTCAAGGGGAACCTACAATGAAATACTGCTTCCACATCTGGAATGGTGCAGCTACTACACATACAGACATCCTCGATCGCATCCAAAAGAAGGCTAAGTGATTGATTGGTGCAAAGTCCTTGCTAATATACAGCAACTCCATGTTCATAGACACCCCCATTTCCACGCACAGCCTTTCTTTCTGATACTACAGTGGCCTTTGCTTCTCAAAACTGGGTGGTTTTGTGTCACCTCCACTCAGGCCTCATTTGTCTTTCCTTCTAATGTCAGCCATATTGTATTTGCTCACCATTTTATGATCCTCATGAACCCTTCTTCCCATTTCCTTATCCAGCTTTCCCAGAATGTCAGTTCACTAAGATACCTTCCCTGCCCAATTTTTTCTGCAGCTGTTCAAGAGAAATATCAACTGCATCAATCTCACTGGTTTTGTCTGAAGAAAGGGGTAGATAAAAAACATCATAACACATAAACCCTAATACTTACAAAGTTATTGGGTGTAAAAAGTTCAAAAACATTTTTTAAACATATATTTAGAAAATGGAGACTATATACAAAACTATGAAAAAGATATTTTCCACTAAAATGATGTTTTGATAAGATAAGGTCAGAAAAATCAAAGAGTTTTTGATGAAGGAATAGTAGGTTACAGGTTGTTTACAGAGTTGCCACCACTGACAAAAGTATGGTGCAAAGGTGGAAGGAGTTTAAAGCAGGAGAAGAGGGGAAACTAGCATTTAAGAAAAACTACATACTGAAATAAATCATAAACTGCAACCATTAACACAGATCACCAGTGAGCAGACGAACTGTTTTGTGGACAGACAAATCACAATCTGAGAGCTTCCTGCACAATTAGACTGTAGTCATAATGCATTACAAAAGATGATAGAAGACTTTGGGTATAGTTATGTGCTACCAACTATTTTTCCATGCTCAATTGGGTAGGGTGGAATTTATTGAAGCAGAGTTTCTATGGCCAAATGCACTTCCTGTTACCAACACTCATCTCTTTCCAAGTAAAGTGATATTTCCCCATGGACAGATGTGTTTATGGAAAACTGGGAATGCAGGACATTATTTGTATGAAGGTGATGATTGTTTAGAACTATCACATGATGCCAAGACAAGGAGACAGTAACACACATACATACATATACATGCACACACACACACACACATCTATAAACATGGTGGTTGTCTATTCCTTTTCCAGAGACTGAGCACCTCTTGTACCTACACCTTAGATTCATCATAGTGTCTGATGTGGCTTTTTAAACCAGACAATGTATTGAAAAGACACCCACATAGATTGCATATCCAATTTGGACCACCAAGAGCTGCAGTTAGGTTCTGATCTTTGTGTATCTTAAAATGTCTTTTGAGGCTTCCATTCGAATTGCAGACCTTGTGGCATACACGGCATTGAAAAGTGTGCACAGAGATCTAGGTAGAATAGTTGGGGGAGGTTCATTTTTCATGAGTCCTCAAATGAGATTTGAGCCCAGCAAAAGAAAGGCATGGTCTGTCACAAACTGTGCACACAAAAAGGTCACTGAGATTCAACTTCTTGATCACAACATTCTTCCTTAAATCTCTCCTGAATTTTGCATGTGTTATCCTGACCTCCTCAAATGCTTTCACTCCACTCCACACTTTTGTTTGCCATACCGCTCTATCCGAAGCAAGGGTTTCTATGACCTTTGGATCCATTCTAAGTGACTTCATGGTAGTCCTTATGCCGTCCTTAAACCTCTTTTTAGGTTTACACTGATTGTGTTTCCCCTCTGCAAGCTTGCCATAAAACAGATGTTTGGGTGTGCATTCATCCACCATTTGAACAATATGGCCAGACCATTTCATTTCATTTTTCAGAATCATTGATTTAATTACAATTACATCTGTGTCTGGAGTAAAAAAGCCCCATTTAATGTTTAAAATGTGGCGAAGGCATTTTTGGTGGAATCATTCTAACAATTTGCAATGTCTTTCATATCATGTCCATATTTCAGAAGAATACAACAGGGTTGGTAAGACAAACAATTGAATGAGAGCCAATTTTGTGTTGTTATTTATATGTCATTGGCTTATTGGCACCAAACATGTGATTCCAAACCACCAAATGCTTGTGCTGCCCTTTGAATTTGCAGATGTATTTCTATGTATAAATTTCCATCAATTTGTATAGTTCTTCTAAGGTAAATGAAAGAGTCAACAACCTCAAGTAACTTATCCATAACGAAAATTTTAGTGGGGTTGTAAACAGCACTACATGCAGACTGAAACAATGCAACTGTTTTTTTCAAATTGATGGTCAGGCCAAAATCATCACAAGCTGTGTCAGATGCAGATACAAAAGATTGCAGGCCCATTTCAGAGTGACTGATTAGATTGCAGTCATCAGCATTTAAGAGTTCCCTAATGAGTGAAGTAAAAACCTTCGTTTTGAATTTCAGTATGATCAGATTAAAACATTCCCTGTTGTTCAATATTTTATGTAAGTACTCTTCTCAGAGTTTTGAAAAGCATGTGACAGCACAACAGCAAGGTATATTGCAAAGAGGGTGGGTACATCAAGGTTTCCTTGTTTTACTCCATTTTCCACAGCAAAAGATTCAGAAAGCCTACCACCAAAATTAACTCTAGCCTTCATATCTTGATGCAAAGCCCTGATCATGTTCACAAATTTTTCTGGGCAACCTATTTTCCTTAGAATTAGCCACAGAGCATTTCAATCAACAGTATTGAATGTTTTGCTCAAATCAAAAAAGCAATGGTACAGGGCAAGATTCTGTTCAATCCACTTTTCCTGAAATTGTCTGACATTAAAGATACAATCAACTGTGTCCCTGGAGGAGCGAAAACCACATTGAGAGTCAGGCACTATATTTGAAACAATGAAGGTATTTAAAGGTCCTAACAGAGTGCAGGCAAGTACCTTTCCAACTACAGACAAAAGTGAAATCTCACAAAAATTACTACATAGATCCTTTGGCCTGATTTATACAAGGAGACTAAAATGGCATCAATCCAGTCTTGAGGCACTTCCTCAGTTCTCCAACAGTGACAAATTAATATATTAAAAGTTCAAACATTTTGCCATCCCTGTATTTCAAGACCTCTGCATAGATTCCACCAGACCCTGGAAACTTATTGTTAATCAGCTTATTTACAGCTAAATAAATGCCATTTAGAGTTGGTTCAAATGCCAGCTCCTCTATAACTGGATGGTGTTTGAATTTTTCTATCATCCTCATATCAATAGAAGATAGTCTATTCAAAAGTGCAGTAAAATGTTCTACCCAGTGCTAATGAATATAAGTGGTGTTGGTTAAAGGCAAATATCCATTCGCTGTCCTTACTGGAGCTATTGATGAAGATTTTGGGGCGCATACGTCCTTAACATAAGAGTACAAACCCTTGTACATCATTTCTATCAGCTGCTTCTTGTGCCCCTTTTGCTCTGTTATTCCACCATTCCTGTGTAATTTTTCTTAGAGCAATCTACACTTTCCCTTTCAGCAAGCTTTGTTTGAGTTGGGTTTCAAGGACTAAGAAAAAAGTGCATTGACTAAGTTTTATTTTTCTATTAATAGATCATGAATTTCTGATGATTTGTCTGAAAACCAGTCACTGGACTTACACAATTTAAATCCCACTAAAGAACTTACAACCTGAAATACTTTTATTTTGAAATCTTCTCATAGATTGTTTGGATCAAGATTTGATACTTTCTATAACATGACCATATACACACACATACACTTCACTTCACACAAGGACACATGTGGAGACCCATGTCCACACATATGGAGATACACATCCATACATACAGACACAATACATAGTCACAAAAACCCATACACACAAACACACACAGACATGAACACACAAGGAGACAGAGGTACACACACATCTAAACATACATACACTGCATAAAAACAAACATGAACATACAAACACATGAATATGCAGAATACATACAAACGTACACACACACACACACACACACACACACACACATATACATATATATATATATATATATATGCACACACACATACATACATGCATACACACACTTACAAGCATACCTACATACATACATGTGTATGCACACTCACACTGAGCCACATATGTGCAAAAACAAACAGAGAACGCAGGTTGAATAACAGAGTCAAAAACTATTGAAATGGTTGCGAAGACACAACGAAAATTTTAGAAACATAAATACGTAAATGTGTGGAAATTTTACCGGTGAGTGTGTTAAATTATAAGGCACTAAAAGGGAATGACTCTTCCCAGACACAACAGAATATACTTCAACACACGAATTTGCATAAAGAATCTTGCAAACCAAATCCCAAAACAAAATATATACATATATAAACATATACATATACATGTGTATATATATACATATATATCCATACATATATATAGATATATATTTATTTATTTATTTATTTATGTGTTTCAGGCAAATGGCTGCGGTCATGCTGGAGCACCACCATGACTTTCCGTATTTATGCTGTGGTCTCTTCACATTCCTTGCATGGCTCTTCTCCTCTGCCTGACATAGTCCCATCAAGAGTTTTGATGGCACATATGCTGTATAAGAGAATTTGATATCGCTGCCCTCAACTGTGTCTCATTTCGAGCCATTGGTTCGTCTGGTATTGTGGAGAGGAAAGTGTCGAGTTTTGTTTTGAAGACCTCTATATCCATGTCTTGCAGTTCTCTCAATTGTTTTCTTTATATATATATATATATATATATATATATATATATATATATATATATATATATATATATATATATATATATATATATATATACATATATATACATATCTATAGATACATACATATATATATATACATATATATATATATATATATATATACCTTCCTTCCTTCATTGGACACTAAATTGTACTTGTGAAGACGTGTTGAGGCAAGTGAAGTAGAAATAGATTGTTGCCAGTGCCCCTGGACTGGCTCATGTGCGGGTGACACATGATATCTTTTCGTGCGAGATCGTTGCCAGTGCCCATGGACTGGCTCTTGTGCGAGTGACACATGAGGTTTTTCGAGCGAGATCGTTGCCGGTGCCCATGGACTGGCTCTTGTGCGAGTGACACATGAGGTTTTTTGAGCGAGATCATTGCCGGTGCCCCTGTACTGGCTCATGTGCGGGTGACACATGAAATTGTCCGAGTGGGATCATTGCCAGTGCCCCTGGACTGGCTCATGTGCGGGCGACACATGATATCTTTCGAGCGACATCGTTGCCGGTGCCCCTGGACTGGCCCTTGTGCAGGTGACACTGAAATGTTTCGAGCGGGATCATTGCCAGTGCCCATAGACTGGCTCATGTGCGGGAGACACATGAAATCTTTCGAGCGGGAGCAATGCCGGTGCTCCTGGGCCGGCATGCGGGCGACACATGAAATCGTTCGAGCGGGATCGTTGCCAGTGCCCCTGGATTGGCTCATGTGCGGGCGACACATGATATCTTTTGAGCGACATCGTTGCCAGTGCCCCTGGACTGGCCCTTGTGCAGGTGACACATGAAATGTTTCGAGCGGGTTCGTTGCCAGTGCCCCTGGACTGGTTCATGAAATCTTTCGAGCGGGATCGTTGCCAGTGCCCCTGGACTGGCTCTTGTGCGGGTGATACATGAAATGTGTCGAGCGGGATCGTTGCCACTGCCCATAGACTGGCTCATGTGCGGGAGACACATGAAATCTTTCGAGCGGGATCGATGCCGGTGCTCCTGGGCCGGCTTGCGGGTGACACATGAGGTTTTTCGAGCGAGGTCGTTGCCGGTGCCCCCGGACTGGCTCTTGTGCGGGCAACATATGAAATCTTTCGAGCGGGATCGTTGCCAGTGCCCCTGGACTGGCTCTTGTGCGGGTGACACATGAGGCTTTTTCGAGCGGTATCGTTTACCAGTGCCCCCGGACTGGCTCATGTGCGGGCGACACATGATATCTTTCAAGCGGGATCGTTGCCAGTGCCCCTGGACTGGCTCTTGTGCGGGTGAGACATGAAATGTTTGAGCGGGTTCGTTGCCAGTGTCCCTGGACTGGCTCATGTGCGGGCGACACCGCTGGGCCGGCTCTTGTGCGGGTGACACATGAAGTTTTTCGAGCAGGATCGTTGCCAGTGCCCCTGGGCCGGCTCTTGTGCGGGTGACACATGAGGTTTTTCGAGCACGATCGTTGCCGGTGCCCCTGGACTAGCTCATGTGCGGTCAACACACGAAATCCTTCGAGCGAGATCGTTGCCAGTGACCCTGG
This sequence comes from Octopus bimaculoides, assembly GCF_046866305.1. Taxonomy (NCBI): domain Eukaryota; kingdom Metazoa; phylum Mollusca; class Cephalopoda; order Octopoda; family Octopodidae; genus Octopus; species Octopus bimaculoides. Next base: position 26,927,388 of record NC_142942.1, on the reverse strand, counting down.
ACTGGCTCTTGTGCGGGTGACACATGAAATGTTTTGAGCGGGATCGTTGCCACTGCCCCTGGACTGGCTCATGTGCGGGCGACACATGAAATCTTTCGAGCGGGATCGTTGCCAGTGCCCCTGGACTGGCTCTTGTGCGGGTGACACATGAGGCTTTTTCGAGCGGGATCGTTTACCAGTGCCCCCGGTCTGGCTCAAGTGCGGGCGACACATGAAATCTTTCGAGCGGGATCGTTGCCAGTGCCCCTGGATTGGCTCATGTGCGGGCGACACATGATATCTTTCGTGCGAGATCGTTGCCAGTGCCCATGGACTGGCTCTTGTGCGAGTGACACATGAGGTTTTTCAAGCGAGATCGTTGCCGGTGCCCCCGGACTGGCTCCTGTGTGGGCGACACATGAAATCTTTCGAGTGGGATCGTTGCCAGTGCCCCTGGACTGGCTCATGTGTGGGCGACACATGATATCTTTCGGGCGACATCGTTGCCGGTGCCCCTGGACTGGCCCTTGTGCAGGTGACACTGAAATGTTTCGAGCGGGATCATTGCCAGTGCCCCTGGACTGGCTCATGTGCGGGCGACACGTGATATCTTTCGAGCGAGACCGTTGCCGGTGCCCCAGGACAGGCTCTTGTGCAGGCAACACATGAAATCTATTGAGCGGGATCGTTGCCAGTGCCCCTGGACTGGCTCATGTGTGGGTGACACATGATATCTTTTCGTGCGAGATCGTTGCCAGTGCCCATGGACTGGCTCTTGTGCAAGTGACACATGAGGTTTTTCGAGCGAGATCGTTGCCGGTGCCCCTGGACTGGCTCTTGTGCGAGTGACACATGAGGTTTTTCGAGCACGATCGTTGCCGGTGCCCCTGGACTGGCTCATGTGCGGTCAACACACGAAATCCTTCGAGCGAGATCGTTGCCAGTGACCCTGGACTGGCTCTTGTGCGGGTGAAACATGAGGTTTTTCAAGCGAGGTCGTTGCCGGTGCCCCCGGACTGGCTCCTGTGCGGGCGACACATGAAATCTTTCGAGCGGGATCGTTGCCAGTGCCCCTGGACTGGCTCTTGTGCGGGTGACACATGAGGCTTTTTCGAGCGGGATCGTTTACCAGTGCCCCCGGTCTGGCTCAAGTGCGGGCGACACATGAAATCTTTCGAGCGGGATCGTTGCCAGTGCCCCTGGATTGGCTCATGTGCGGGCGACACATGATATCTTTCGTGCGAGATCGTTGCCAGTGCCCCCGGACTGGCTCCTGTGCGGGCGACACATGAAATCTTTCGAGCGGGATCGTTGCCAGTGCCCCTGGACTGGCTCGTGTGCAGTTGACACATGAGGCTTTTTCGAGCGAGATCGTTGCCGGTGCCCCTGGACTGGCTCATCTGCGGGTGACACATTAAATTTTTTCGAGCGGAGTCGTTGCCAGTGCCCATAGACTGGCTCATGTGCGGGAGACACATGAAATCTTTCGAGCGGGATCAATGCCGGTGCTCCTGGGCCGGCATGCGGGCGACACATGAAATCTTTCGAGCGGGATCGTTGCCAGTGCCCCTGGATTGGCTCATGTGCGGGCGACACATGATATCTTTTGAGCGACATCGTTGCCAGTGCCCCTGGACTGGCCCTTGTGCAGGTGACACATGAAATGTTTCGAGCGGGTTCGTTGCCAGTGCCCCTGGACTGGTTCATGTGCGGGCGACACATGAAATCTTTCGAGGGATCGTTGCCAGTGCCCCTGGACTGGCTCTTGTGCGGGTGATACATGAAATGTGTCGAGCGGGATCGTTGCCACTGCCCATAGACTGGCTCATGTGCGGGAGACACATGAAATCTTTCGAGCGGGATCGATGCCGGTGCTCCTGGGCCGGCTTGCGGGTGACACATGAGGTTTTTCGAGCGAGGTCGTTGCCGGTGCCCCCGGACTGGCTCCTGTGCGGGCAACACATGAAATCTTTCGAGCGGGATCGTTGCCAGTGCCCCTGGACTGGCTCTTGTGCGGGTGACACATGAGGCTTTTTCGAGCGGTATCGTTTACCAGTGCCTCCGGACTGGCTCATGTGCGGGCGACACATGATATCTTTCAAGCGGGATCGTTGCCAGTGCCCCTGGACTGGCTCTTGTGCGGGTGACACATGAAATGTTTGAGCGGGTTCGTTGCCAGTGTCCCTGGACTGGCTCATGTGCGGGCGACGCCGCTGGGCCGGCTCTTGTGCGGGTGACACATGAAGTTTTTCGAGCAGGATCGTTGCCGGTGCCCCTGGGCCGGCTCTTGTGCGGGTGACACATGAGGTTTTTCGAGCACGATCGTTGCCGGTGCCCCTGGACTGGCTCATGTGCGGTCAACACACGAAATCCTTCGAGCGAGATCGTTGCCAGTGACCCTGGACTGGCTCTTGTGCGGGTGACACATGAAATGTTTTGAGCGGGATCGTTGCCAGTGCCCCTGGACTGGCTCATGTGCGGGCGACACATGAAATCTTTCGAGCGGGATCGTTGCCAGTGCCCCTGGACTGGCTCTTGTGTGGGTGATACATGAAATGTGTCGAGCGGGATCGTTGCCACTGCCCATAGACTGGCTCATGTGCGGGAGACACATGAAATCTTTCGAGCGGGAGCAATGCCGGTGCTCCTGGGCCGGCATGCGGGCGACACATGAAATCTTTCGAGCGGGATCGTTGCCAGTGCCCCTGGATTGGCTCATGTGCGGGCGACACATGATATCTTTTGAGCGACATCGTTGCCAGTGCCCCTGGACTGGCCCTTGTGCGGGTGACACATGAAATGTTTCGAGCGGGTTCGTTGCCAGTGCCCCTGGACTGGTTCATGAAATCTTTCGAGCGGGATCGTTGCCAGTGCCCCTGGTCTGGCTCTTGTGCGGGTGATACATGAAATGTGTCGAGCGGGATCGTTGCCACTGCCCATAGACTGGCTCATGTGCGGGAGACACATGAAATCTTTCGAGCGGGATCGATGCCGGTGCTCCTGGGCCGGCTTGCGGGTGACACATGAGGTTTTTCGAGCGAGGTCGTTGCCGGTGCCCCCGGACTGGCTCTTGTGCGGGCAACACATGAAATCTTTCGAGCGGGATCGTTGCCAGTGCCCCTGGACTGGCTCTTGTGCGGGTGACACATGAGGCTTTTTCGAGCGGTATCGTTTACCAGTGCCCCCGGACTGGCTCATGTGCGGGCGACACATGATATCTTTCAAGCGGGATCGTTGCCAGTGCCCCTGGACTGGCTCACGTGCGGGCGACACGTGATATCTTTCGAGCGAGACCGTTGCCGGTGCCCCAGGACAGGCTCTTGTGCAGGCAACACATGAAATCTATCGAGCGGGATCGTTGCCAGTGCCCCTGGACTGGCTCATGTGCGGGTGACACATGATATCTTTTCGTGCGAGATCGTTGCCAGTGCCCATGGACTGGCTCTTGTGCGAGTGACACATGAGGTTTTTCGAGCGAGATCGTTGCCGGTGCCCCTGGACTGGCTCTTGTGCGAGTGACACATGAGGTTTTTCGAGCACGATCGTTGCCGGTGCCCCTGGACTGGCTCATGTGCGGTCAACACACGAAATCCTTCGAGCGAGATCGTTGCCAGTAACCCTGGACTGGCTCTTGTGCGGGTGAAACATGAGGTTTTTCAAGCGAGGTCGTTGCCGGTGCCCCCGGACTGGCTCCTGTGCGGGCGACACATGAAATCTTTCGAGCGGGATCGTTGCCAGTGCCCCTGGACTGGTTCTTGTGCGGGTGAGACATGAGGCTTTTTCGAGCGGGATCGTTTACCAGTTCCCCCGGTCTGGCTCAAGTGCGGGCGACACATGAAATCTTTCGAGCGGGATCGTTGCCAGTGCCCCTGGATTGGCTCATGTGCGGGCGACACATGATATCTTTCGTGCGAGATCGTTGCCGGTGCCCCTGGACTGGCCCTTGTGCAGGTGACACTGAAATGTTTCGAGCGGGATCATTGCCAGTGCCCCTGGACTGGCTCATGTGCGGGCGACACGTGATATCTTTCGAGCGAGACCGTTGCCGGTGCCCCAGGACAGGCTCTTGTGCAGGCAACACATGAAATCTATCGAGCGGGATCGTTGCCAGTGCCCCTGGACTGGCTCATGTGCGGGTGACACATGATATCTTTTCGTGCGAGATCGTTGCCAGTGCCCATGGACTGGCTCTTGTGCGAGTGACACATGAGGTTTTTCGAGCGAGATCGTTGCCGGTGCCCCTGGACTGGCTCTTGTGCGAGTGACACATGAGGTTTTTCGAGCGAGATCATTGCCGGTGCCCCTGTACTGGCTCATGTGCGGGTGACACATGAAATTGTCCGAGCGGGATCATTGCCAGTGCCCCTGGACTAGCTCATGTGCGGGCGACACATGATATCTTTCGAGCGACATCGTTGCCGGTGCCCCTAGACTGGCCCTTGTGCAGGTGACACTGAAATGTGTCGAGCGGGATCGTTGCCACTGCCCATGGACTGGCTCATGTGCGGGAGACACATGAAATCTTTCGAGCGGGATCGATGCCAGTGCCCCTGGAATGGCTCATGTGCGGGCGACAGATGAAATCTTTCGAGCGAGATCGTTGCCGGTGCCCCTGGGCCGGCTTGCGGGTGACACATGAGGTTTTTCGAGCGAGGTCGTTGCCGGTGCCCCCGGACTGGATCATGTGCGGGCGACACATGAAATCTTTCGAGTGGGATCGTTGCCAGTGCCCCTAGACTGGCCCTTGTGCAGGTGACACTGAAATGTTTCGAGCGGGATCATTGCCAGTGCCCCTGGACTGGCTCATGTGCGGGCGACACGTGATATCTTTCGAGCGAGACCGTTGCCGGTGCCCCAGAACAGGCTCTTGTGCGGGTGACACATGACGTGTTTCGAGCGGGATCGTTGCCAGTGCCCATGGACTGGCTCATGTGCGGGAGACACATGAAATCTTTCGAGCTGGATCGATGCCAGTGCCCCTGGACTGGCTCATGTGCGGGCGACACATGAAATCTTTCGAGCGAGATTGTTGCCGGTGCCCCTGGGCCGGCTATGCGGGTGACACATGAGGTTTTTCGAGCGAGATCGTTGCCGGTGCCCCTGGACTGGCTCTTGTGCGAGTGACACATGAGGTTTTTCGAGCGAGATCATTGCCGGTGCCCTTGTACTGGCTCATGTGCAGGTGACACATGAAATTGTCCGAGCGGGATCATTGCCAGTGCCCCTGGACTGGCTCATGTGCGGGAGACACATGAAATCTTTCGAGCGGGATCGATGCCAGTGCCCCTGGAATGGCTCATGTACGGGCGACAGATGAAATCTTTCGAGCGAGATCGTTGCCGGTGCCCCTGGGCCGGCTTGCGGGTGACACATGAGGTTTTTCGAGCGAGGTCGTTGCCGGTGCCCCCGGACTGGATCATGTGTGGGCGACACATGAAATCTTTTGAGCGGGATCGTTGCCAGTGCCCCTGGACTGGCTCGTGTGCAGTTGACACATGAGGCTTTTTCGAGCGAGATCGTTGCCGGTGCCCCTGGACTGGCTCATCTGCGGGTGACACATTAAATTTTTTCGAGCGGAGTCGTTGCCAGTGCCACTGGACTGGCTTATGTGCGGGCGTCACATGAAATCTTTTGAGCGGGATCGTTGCCAGTGCCCCTGGACTGGCTCGTGTGCAGTTGACACATGAGGCTTTTTCGAGCGAGATCGTTGCCGGTGCCCCAGGACTGGCTCATCTGCAAGTGACACATTAAATTTTTTCGAGCGGAGTCGTTGCCAGTGCCACTGGACTGGCTTATGTGCGGGCGACACATGAAATCTTTCGAGCGGGATCGTTGCCAGTGACCCTGGACTGGCTCTTGTGCGGGTGACACATGAAATGTGTCGAGCGGGATCGTAGACGGTGCCCATAGACTGGCTCATGTGCGGGAGACACATGAAATCTTTCGAGCGGGATCAATGCCGGTGCTCCTGGGCCGGCATGCGGGCGACACATGAAATCTTTCGAGCGGGATCGTTGCCAGTGCCCCTGGATTGGCTCATGTGCGGGCGACACATGATATCTTTTGAGCGACATCGTTGCCAGTGCCCCTGGACTGGCCCTTGTGCGGGTGACACATGAAATGTTTCGAGCGGGTTCGTTGCCAGTGCCCCTGGACTGGTTCATGTGCGGGCGACACATGAAATCTTTCGAGCGGGATCGTTGCCAGTGCCCCTGGACTGGCTCTTGTGCGGGTGATACATGAAATTTGTCGAGCGGGATCGTTGCCACTGCCCATAGACTGGCTCATGTGCGGGAGACACATGATATCTTTTGAGCGGGATCGTTGCCAGTGCCCCTGGACTGGCTCTTGCGCGGGTGACACATGAGGCTTTTTCGAGCGGTATCGTTTACCAGTGCCTCCGGACTGGCTCATGTGCGGGCGACACATGATATCTTTCAAGCGGGATCGTTGCCAGTGCCCCTGGACTGGCTCTTGTGCGGGTGACACATGAAATGTTTGAGCGGGTTCGTTGCCAGTGTCCCTGGACTGGCTCATGTGCGGGCGACGCCGCTGGGCCGGCTCTTGTGCGGGTGACACATGAAGTTTTTCGAGCAGGATCGTTGCCGGTGCCCCTGGGCCGGCTCTTGTGCGGGTGACACATGAGGTTTTTCGAGCACGATCGTTGCCGGTGCCCCTGGACTGGTTCATGTGCGGTCAACACACGAAATCCTTCGAGCGAGATCGTTGCCAGTGACCCTGGACTGGCTCTTGTGCGGGTGACACATGAAATGTTTTGAGCGGGATCGTTGCCAGTGCCCCTGGACTGGCTCATGTGCGGGCGACACATGAAATCTTTCGAGCGGGATCGTTGCCAGTGCCCCTGGACTGGCTCTTGTGTGGGTGATACATGAAATGTGTCGAGCGGGATCGTTGCCACTGCCCATAGACTGGCTCATGTGCGGGAGACACATGAAATCTTTCGAGCGGGATCGATGCCGGTGCTCATGGGCCGGCTTGCGGGTGAAACATGAGGTTTTTCAAGCGAGGTCGTTGCCGGTGCCCCCGGACTGGCTCCTGTGCGGGCGACACATGAAATCTTTCGAGCGGGATCGTTGCCAGTGCCCCTGGACTGGCTCTTGTGCGGGTGACACATGAGGCTTTTTCGAGCGGGATCGTTTACCAGTGCCCCCGGTCTGGCTCATGTGCGGGCGACACATGAAATCTTTCGAGCGGGATCGTTGCCAGTGCCCCTGGATTGGCTCATGTGCGTGCGACACATGATATCTTTCTTGCGAGATCGTTGCCAGTGCCCATGGACTGGCTCTTGTGCGAGTGACACATGAGGTTTTTCAAGCGAGATCGTTGCCGGTGCCCCTGGACTGGCCCTTGTGCAGGTGACACATGAAGTGTTTTGAGCGGGATCGTTGCCAGTGCCCCTGGACTGGCTCGTGTGTGGGCGACACATGAAATCCTTCGTGAGAGATCGTTGCCAGTGACCCTGGACTTGCTCTTGTGCGGGTGACACATGAAATCTTTCGAGCGGGATCGTTGCCAGTGCCCCTGGACTGGCTCTTGTGCGGGTGACACATGAGGCTTTTTCGAGCGGGATCGTTTACCAGTGCCCCCGGTCTGGCTCATGTGCGGGCGACACATGAAATCTTTCGAGCGGGATCGTTGCCAGTGCCCCTGGATTGGCTCATGTGCGTGCGACACATGATATCTTTCTTGCGAGATCGTTGCCAGTGCCCATGGACTGGCTCTTGTGCGAGTGACACATGAGGTTTTTCGAGCGGGATCGTTGCCAGTGCCCCTGGACTGGCTCATGTGCGGGCGACACATGAAGTGTTTTGAGCGGGATCGTTGCCAGTGCCCCTGGACTGGCTCGTGTGTGGGCGACACATGAAATCCTTCGTGAGAGATCGTTGCCAGTGACCCTGGACTTGCTCTTGTGCGGGTGACACATGAAATGTTTTGAGCGGGATCGTTGCCAGTGCCCCTGGACTGGCTCGTGTGTGGGCGACACATGAAATCATTCGAGCGAGATCGTTGCCGGTGCCCCTGGGCCGGCTCTTGTGCGGGTGACACATGAGGTTTTTCGAGCAGGATCGTTGCCGGTGCCCCTGGACTGACTCATGTGCGGGCAACACACGAAATCCTTTGAGCGAGATCGTTGCTAGTGACCCTGGACTGGCTCTTGTGCGGGTGACACATGAAATGTTTTGAGCGAGATCGTTGCCAGTGCCCCTGGACTGGCTCGTGTGTGGGCGACACATGAAACTTTTCGAGCGAGATCGTTGCCGGTGCCCCTGGGCCGGCTTGCGGGTGACACATGAGGTTTTTCGAGCGAGGTCGTTGCCGGTGCCCCCGGACTGGATCATGTGTGGGCGACACATGAAATCTTTTGAGCGGGATCGTTGCCAGTGCCCCTGGACTGGCTCGTGTGCAGTTGACACATGAGGCTTTTTCGAGCGAGATCGTTGCCGGTGCCCCTGGACTGGCTCATCTGCGGGTGACACATTAAATTTTTTCGAGCGGAGTCGTTGCCAGTGCCACTGGACTGGCTTATGTGCGGGCGTCACATGAAATCTTTTGAGCGGGATCGTTGCCAGTGCCCCTGGACTGGCTCGTGTGCAGTTGACACATGAGGCTTTTTCGAGCGAGATCGTTGCCGGTGCCCCAGGACTGGCTCATCTGCAAGTGACACATTAAATTTTTTCGAGCGGAGTCGTTGCCAGTGCCACTGGACTGGCTTATGTGCGGGCGACACATGAAATCTTTCGAGCGGGATCGTTGCCAGTGACCCTGGACTGGCTCTTGTGCGGGTGACACATGAAATGTGTCGAGCGGGATCGTAGACGGTGCCCATAGACTGGCTCATGTGCGGGAGACACATGAAATCTTTCGAGCGGGATCAATGCCGGTGCTCCTGGGCCGGCATGCGGGCGACACATGAAATCTTTCGAGCGGGATCGTTGCCAGTGCCCCTGGATTGGCTCATGTGCGGGCGACACATGATATCTTTTGAGCGACATCGTTGCCAGTGCCCCTGGACTGGCCCTTGTGCGGGTGACACATGAAATGTTTCGAGCGGGTTCGTTGCCAGTGCCCCTGGACTGGTTCATGTGCGGGCGACACATGAAATCTTTCGAGCGGGATCGTTGCCAGTGCCCCTGGACTGGCTCTTGTGCGGGTGATACATGAAATTTGTCGAGCGGGATCGTTGCCACTGCCCATAGACTGGCTCATGTGCGGGAGACACATGATATCTTTTGAGCGGGATCGTTGCCAGTGCCCCTGGACTGGCTCTTGCGCGGGTGACACATGAGGCTTTTTCGAGCGGTATCGTTTACCAGTGCCTCCGGACTGGCTCATGTGCGGGCGACACATGATATCTTTCAAGCGGGATCGTTGCCAGTGCCCCTGGACTGGCTCTTGTGCGGGTGACACATGAAATGTTTGAGCGGGTTCGTTGCCAGTGTCCCTGGACTGGCTCATGTGCGGGCGACGCCGCTGGGCCGGCTCTTGTGCGGGTGACACATGAAGTTTTTCGAGCAGGATCGTTGCCGGTGCCCCTGGGCCGGCTCTTGTGCGGGTGACACATGAGGTTTTTCGAGCACGATCGTTGCCGGTGCCCCTGGACTGGTTCATGTGCGGTCAACACACGAAATCCTTCGAGCGAGATCGTTGCCAGTGACCCTGGACTGGCTCTTGTGCGGGTGACACATGAAATGTTTTGAGCGGGATCGTTGCCAGTGCCCCTGGACTGGCTCATGTGCGGGCGACACATGAAATCTTTCGAGCGGGATCGTTGCCAGTGCCCCTGGACTGGCTCTTGTGTGGGTGATACATGAAATGTGTCGAGCGGGATCGTTGCCACTGCCCATAGACTGGCTCATGTGCGGGAGACACATGAAATCTTTCGAGCGGGATCGATGCCGGTGCTCATGGGCCGGCTTGCGGGTGAAACATGAGGTTTTTCAAGCGAGGTCGTTGCCGGTGCCCCCGGACTGGCTCCTGTGCGGGCGACACATGAAATCTTTCGAGCGGGATCGTTGCCAGTGCCCCTGGACTGGCTCTTGTGCGGGTGACACATGAGGCTTTTTCGAGCGGGATCGTTTACCAGTGCCCCCGGTCTGGCTCATGTGCGGGCGACACATGAAATCTTTCGAGCGGGATCGTTGCCAGTGCCCCTGGATTGGCTCATGTGCGTGCGACACATGATATCTTTCTTGCGAGATCGTTGCCAGTGCCCATGGACTGGCTCTTGTGCGAGTGACACATGAGGTTTTTCAAGCGAGATCGTTGCCGGTGCCCCTGGACTGGCCCTTGTGCAGGTGACACTGAAATGTTTCGAGCGGGATCGTTGCCAGTGCCCCTGGACTGGCTCATGTGCGGGCGACACATGAAGTGTTTTGAGCGGGATCGTTGCCAGTGCCCCTGGACTGGCTCGTGTGTGGGCGACACATGAAATCCTTCGTGAGAGATCGTTGCCAGTGACCCTGGACTTGCTCTTGTGCGGGTGACACATGAAATGTTTTGAGCGGGATCGTTGCCAGTGCCCCTGGACTGGCTCGTGTGTGGGCGACACATGAAATCATTCGAGCGAGATCGTTGCCGGTGCCCCTGGGCCGGCTCTTGTGCGGGTGACACATGAGGTTTTTCGAGCAGGATCGTTGCCGGTGCCCCTGGACTGACTCATGTGCGGGCAACACACGAAATCCTTTGAGCGAGATCGTTGCTAGTGACCCTGGACTGGCTCTTGTGCGGGTGACACATGAAATGTTTTGAGCGAGATCGTTGCCAGTGCCCCTGGACTGGCTCGTGTGTGGGCGACACATGAAACTTTTCGAGCGGGATCGTTGCCAGTGCCCCTGGACTGGCTCATGTGCGGGCGACACATGATATCTTTCGAGCGGGATCGTTGCCAGTGCCCCTGGACTGGCTCATGTGCGGGCGACACATTAAATCTTTCGAGCGGGATCGTTGCCAGTGCCCCTGGACTGGCTCGTGTGTGGGCGACACATGAAATCTTTCGAGCGGGATCGTTGCCAGTGCCCCTGGACTGGCTCATGTGCTGTTGACACATGAGGTTTTTCGAGCGCGATCGTTGCCGGTGCCCCTGGGCTGGCTCGTGTGCGGGTGACACATGGAATCTTTCGGGCGGGATCGTTGCCAGTGCCCCTGGGCTGGCTCTTGTGCGGGTGACACATGAAATGCCTTGAGCGAGACGGGATCGTTGCCAGTGCCCCTGGACTGGGTCATGTGCGGGCGACACATGAAGTCTTTCGAGCAGGATCGTTGCCAGTGCCCCTGGATTGGGTCATGTGCGGGCGACACATGAAATCTTCCGAGCGGGATCGTTGCCGGTGCCCCTCGGTTGTCTCTTGTGCGGGTGACACATGAGGTTTTTCGAGCGAGATCGTTGCCAGTGCCGCTGAACTGGCTCTTGTGTGGGGTTCTGGGATTTTTCGAGCGGGATCGTTGCTGGTGCCCCTGGGCTGGCTCTTGTGCGGGTGACACATGAGGTTTCGCGAGCGATATGAGCGTGGCCTTTGCCAGTACCGCCTGACTGGCCTTCATCCGGGTGACACGTAAAAGCACCCACTACACTCTCTGAGTGGTTGGCTTTGGGAAGAGCATCCGGCTGTGGAAACACTGTCAAATCAGATTGGAGCCTGGTGTAGCCATCTGGTTTCACCAGTCCCCAGTCAAATCGTCCAACCCATGCTAGAATGGAAAGCGGACGTTAAACGACGACGACAATACGTACAGACATATATATATATATATATACATATATATATACCGCCTGACTGGCCTTTGTAGGGTTTTCGAGCGAGATCGTTGCCAGTGCCACTGGACTGGCTCTTGTGCGGGTGGTACATAAAATACACCATTTCGAGCGTGGCTGTTTTCGTGCGGGTGACACGTAAAAGCACCCACTACACTCTCTGAGTGGTTGGCATTAGGAAGGGCATCCAGCTGTAGAAACTCTGCCAAATTAGATTGGAGCCTGGTGTTGCCATCCGGTTTCACCAGTCCTCAGTCAAATCGTCCAACCCATGCTAGCATGGAAGGCGGACGTTAAACGATGATGATGATGATGATATATATACACACACATATACGCTTTTACTCTTTTACTTGTTTCAGTCATTTTGACTGCGGCTATACTGGGGCACCGCCTTTAGTCGAGTAAATCGAGCCCAGGACTTATTCTTTGTAAGTCTAGTACTTATTCTATCGGTCTCTTTTGCCGAACCGCAAAGTTATAGGGACGTAAACACACCACCATCGGTTGTCAAGCGATGTTAGGGGACAAACACAGACACACAAACATATACACATGTATACATATATATATATATATATATATATACATATATACGACAGGCTTCTTTCAGTTTCCGTCTACCAAATCCACTCACAAGGCTTTGGCCGGCCCAAGGCTATAGTAGAAGACACTTGCCCAAGTTGCCATGCAGTGGGAATGAACCCGGAACCATGTGGTTGGTAAGCAAGCTACTTACCACACAGCCACTCCTGCGTCTAAATATATATATATGTACATTTCTATACATACATACATACATACATATATATATATATATATATATATATATATATATATATATATACATACATAGGAGAATTTACGAAAAAAACAACAGACGAGGACAGGTGATGTAAACAACAAGAGGATGTATTAGTTTAACGCTCGAGAATAGAGAAAGTCTTTAACGTTTCGAGCTACGCTCTTCAACAGAAAGAAATAAGGAGAAAAACAAGGAGAAAAACAAGGAGAAAAAAAATTGAATGTTTTGGTCAGCGATCTATCATGGCGACTGCCGGACAGAAAGTTCACACAGGAGAGCTAAGAAAAAGGAGAGATAACAAAGAGGAAAGAAGCGGTGACCCCAAATACAAAAAGCTGTGTGTGTGTGTGTGTGTGTGTGAGAGAATGCTGGTGATCTTAACGTATGTATGTGTGTACGTAGATGTGAAAAAGTGGGGAAGGGAGTTGGTCAGTGCTAGTGTGTGTGTGGTGGTGTGTTGTGAAGTGATGTGTTGTGTGATATGGTGTAAGGTGGTGTGATGTGAGTGTTGGGAGGTGGGGAAGGTGAAAGCGGGGGAGGCGAGAGTGGGGAAAGCATGGGTGGAGTGTGGGTTAGACTGAAGGTGGGGGTAGAGGTAGGGGTATGTGGGTAGGCAGAGGTTGGGGTGGGTGTAAGGAATAGGATGGGGTGAGATGAGAAGGTAGAGTAGGAGTGTGTTGGGGTGGGATGAGCTTATGAGGGAGGGTTGACGATGAAGGGTAGGGGAAGGGGGATATAAGAGAGGGGGAAGGTGGGTATGGGAGGAGGGAGAAAGCAAGGAGAGATTAAGAGAGAGTAAGAGAGAGTGAAAGGGAGTAAGAGAGAGTGAAAGAGAGTAAGAGAGAAGAGAGTGAGAGAGTAAGAGAGAAGAGAGTGAGAGAGAGTGAGAGAGAGAGTAAGAGAGAATAGAGTAAGAGAGAAGAGAGTAAGAGAGAAGAGAGTAAGAGAGAAGAGAGTAAGAGAGAAGAGAGAAAGAGTAGGGGTGAAGAGAAGTAGGAGTGAAGAGAAGTACAGAGAAGTAGGAGTCCAAGCAGGAGAGGAGAGGTGGGTGGGAGGAGAGGAGAGGTGGGTGGGGGAGAGGAGAGGTGGGTGGGGGAGAGGAGAGGTGGGTGGGGGAGAGGAGAGGTGGGTGGGGGAGAGGAGAGGTGGGTGGGAGAGAGGAGAGGTGGGTGGTAGGAAGTAGAAGGGAGGGCGGAGGGGAGAGAGAGGCAGGGGAGGGGTTAGATGAAGAGGGGAGGGGTTAGATGAAGAGGGGAGGGGAGTTGAGTCCAAATGGCGCAAAGGAGTGAAGAGAGAAAATTAATCCCTGTTCATGGCGCAAATGGGAATCCGGATGGCCCCTGTGCAAGGACAATCCAAACACGGACAGGTGTTGCTGCAAGGAGTGACCGGCAGAGCGGAAATGGCGTGACACTGGGGTGTCATTGCAAACGTTGATGTCTCGGAGGTGTTCTGCGAATCGGTCGGCCAGGCGGCGCCCCGTTTGTCGGATGTACAGAGAATGGCAGAGAGCAGGAGATGCAATAGATGATGTTGGAAGAAGTGCAGGTGAAGCAGTCGGTGATGCGATAGGGTCGATGATGGGTGCCGGTGAGGAGGGTGGTGTTGGAGAGGTAAGGGCGAGTGTGGCAGCGTGGGCGGGAGCAAGGGAACGAGCCAGGTTGGGAGGTTGTGTTGGGGAAGAAGCTGTGGACCAAGAGGTCTCGTAGGTTATGGGCTCGTTTGAAGGAGGGGAGGGGTCGATTAGGGAAGATGTGGGAGGTGGAGAGGTCAAACTGGAGGCGCCGGAAAGCTCGGAGAATGGTGCGTTGGAGGGGTAGGGTGGTGGGATGATAGGTGAGGAGGAAAAGGGAGGCGGGAGACGGCAGGGCGGGTTCGGGGGAGAGAGCAAATGCACAGTCCACGGAACGTGCTCTGGCAAGGGCGGTGTGGATGGTGGTGAGGGGATATCCCCGTAGGCTAAAGTGGCGAGCCATGAGTTGAGACTGAGTCTCAAAGTCGTGGCTGTCACTACAGAGCCTGCATAGACGGAGGAATTGGGAATAGGGGATGGAAAGCTTGGTGTGTTTAGGGTGGGAGGAGGAGAAGTTAAGATAAGAGTGTGAGTCTGTGTGTTTGTAGTGGATGGAGGTGCTAAGAGTGAAGTGATGGATGCTGACCGAAATCTCAAGAAAATGGACAGAGGTGTCAGAGATAGTGCAGGAGAAGTGGAGGGCAGGATGGAAGGATTGGACAAAAGAGAGGAACGAGTCAAGATGTTCGCGGGAGAGTGAGGTGGCACCAATATAGTTGTCAATATAACGACCGTATAGTTCGGGAGTAGGACCAATGAAACTTGAGAATATTTGGGCCTCAACATAGCCAACGAACAGGTTCGCATAGTTGGGGTCAATTCTCGTTCCGATGGCCACTCCCAAGATCTGCTGGTAGAAATCACCCACGAATGAGAAGCAGTTAAGAGAGAGGACAAGTTCGGCCAGACGAATGAGTGTGGAGGTGTCGGGTTGTGGGTTGGGGCATAGGTCGAGGAAATATTTAAGTGCACGCAGCCTCTCATCGTGAGGGATCACCATATAGAGGCTCTGGATGTCAGGGGTGAAAAGAAGCTTAGAAGAGCCAGGAGGGAAGGAGAAAGAGTTGAATAAACGAAGCGCGTGGTTGGTGTCATGAATGTGAGAAGGGAGAGAAGCCACTAGGGGGGCAAGGACACGGTCCAGGTATTTTGAGATAAGCTCGGTGGGGCAGTTACAGGCAGAGACGATGGGGTGGCCAGGGTTGTTTTGTTTATGGATTTTGGGGAGGAAGTAAATGGTGGGGGTGCGTGGAGTGCGAACAATAAGGTTGGAGGCGGTGGCGGGAAGACGGGAGGAGAGGATGAGGTCAGGGATAGTGGAGGACACAGTCTGTTGGTAGCTGGGCGTGAGGGCAGAGGGTGGTAGAATGAGGTATCTCGAAGTTGGTGGAAAGCTTCGGCCTTGTAGAGGTCCGCGTGCCATACCACCACAGCTCCACCCTTATCGGCCGGTTTTATGATGATGTCCGTGCGGCATTGGAGGGATCGAAGGGCCGAGAGTTCCGCTGGGAAGATGTTGAGTCGAGAGGGACACCTGGAAAAGTTAAACCGGTCCACAGCGCGTTGGCAGGTGCCCGCATAAAGATCAACTGCTTGGAACTGGCCAGGAGCAGGCATCCACTGGGATGGTCGGCAGCCCAGGTCAGTGAAGCAGTCCTCGTTGGGTGCGAGTGGTGTGTTACGGAAAAGCGCACCCAACCTAATGCGGCGCACAAAGCTGTGGACATCGGCACGGGTTTGAAATTCCTTGCAGGATGGAGAGAGTGGGAGAATGCAGACCCCTATTGAGGATGGAGAGCTCCGCTTCAGAGAGGGGAAAATCTGGAGGAATGGTAACAACAGACTGAAGTGGAGAAGGGGTGGGTGGAAGAGAAGTAGGAGGGGATGAGGCATGGTTAGGAAGGGTGGTGGGGATGGTGGAAGGCTGGGAGGGAGGGGATGGGGTGTGTGTGGGAGAGACAGGTTGTTTGGTGTGGGTGGAGGAGAATATCAGGGAGCGAGAAGGGTGGTGGAGGGGTTGGGGT
>NC_142942.1:26888734-26906234 GCF_046866305.1 Octopus bimaculoides | reverse complement strand
CTGGGGCGGGGAACAGATGCATCATGTACCTGAAAAGAGAGCTTGCATTTTGCAGAATTCATAAACAATCAGTAGCATTCATTTTAGCCTGCATCCACTACACGATATTTTGCACCATATGATCGCAACCTTACATAGGAGATAAACCCTAAATAGGTGGGGGGTCGTGAAGCCTTTAGAAGTGTTCATGGGAGATAGCCAGGGACTTACAGTACTGGTGGAGAAAATAGGAACTTCCGGTACTTGTGGAGGGGGTGGGAGGGCGGGTGCACCGGGATCAAGAGAGACAGAGTAAAGCAGAGAGTTGAGGGTTAGGCCATCACAGTTTGAGAGAAATGGTAGTCATAGAAGCATAGAGTGATTATGTCCAGACACGAGGGGGAAAATACAAAATATGACGACATTGTAATGATACGGACAGAAAAGTGAACTCTGTGATAAGGTGTATGAATCAGAGCAAAATATGAGATACCGGCGAGGCTGAAACAAAAGGCAAATCAAATTTATCTGCTGGTCATGTCACTGAGTTTCATGTGTATATTCAGCAAAATTCTAGGAGCAAGTGAAAGACTGAGTGCTTGCGTTAGTTTATAGATGGTGAGCAGGAAGTAAATGAAAGAGGGAGAAGAAGAGTAAAGCAGAGGGTTGAGGGTTAGGCCATCACAGTTTGAGAGAAATTGTAGTCATAGAGTGATTATGTCTAGACACGAGGGGGAAAAAACTAAATATGACGACATTGTAATGATACGGACAGAATAGTGAACTCTGTGGTAAGGTGTATGAATCAGAGCAAAATATGAGATACCGGCAATGGTAAGACAACAAAAGAAAGAAAGAGACCTCGATATTATGTAAATAGAAGAATTTATCTGTAATATAATATGTGACAATTATACGGTTGCCATAATAAGACTCTGAGTTTTGGATGTCGGGGCAGAAACCTGCTCCGGCACCTCTTCAGTTATCAAAATATGCTATGAAAATGACCATTAAACAAAGGAAAATTACTATGCAATTGAACGTTATTAAGACAAAAGAGCTATTAGAATGTCTGTTAAATAAAGGGAAAAAACCGAAGGGGAGGAAGTAAAAAGTAAAGAAATAAAAATCCTCACAGCATACATACACATGCACACCAACGTACATGTGCCTATATGCATATGCTCACTCACACTTGCATGAAATACATACATGCACACCCACACATACACCAATAGATGCACATACATATGCAACCATGCATGTACAAGTATACATATCCACACACACGCGCACGCACACACGCATACACATGTGCACATACCCCTATGCGCACAGTTATATTCAAATACACATCTGAAAATACGCACATGCTATATGCTCACTAACACTCGTGTGAAACACATGCATGTACACCCACATATATATATGCAACCATATGTATGTATATATATATATATAATTTTTTTTTTCCAGGTTCTGGGTATATATAAATGAGAAATCCATTCTAAATTATCTCATTATCTCAATCTCTTCTCCGCTGACATACTACGACGAAGTCTCCAAGATGCAGATAAGATAGAGATTTTTATTTATTTGCGGCCTCAACATCTCATACCTTTCGCGCTTTAGTCTGCCCTCTATTATTTATCTTGTTTCTCTCCATGAAATTCAATTGAATTCAGTTTTTGTCTTAAATTCATACTTATTCATTTTCTAAGCTTCCTAAATTCATGCTACCTATATATTCTATTCACCTAGGTTTCATTGCTCTTTTAAAAATTACGATTTATGCATTGTTGTCTCTCAAATATTTAAAATCTACGATTAAGAGGCCTATCTCCTGGCTGATGGTACCTACCCACCCCTACGCATTTTCCTTTATTCAAAAATTCTTATCGCTCCTTTAAAATTATGGCTTTTAAGTGTTGATTTCTCAGCCCAAGAATTACAGCGTGATGTGCTGCTTGACTGGTCCCCTCTCTCTCTCTTTATATATATATATATATATATATATATGATGATGATGATGATGATCTTTCTCCCGCCATGCCTCTGTCTACCCCTCCATCCCTCTCTAAATCAGTCCCTCTCTCTCTCTCTCTCTCTCTCTCTCGTAGTTTTTTCCTTAAGGTTTTCAGGTTCTGGGTATATATAAATGAGAAATCCATTCTAAATTATCTCAATCTCTTCTCCGCTGACATACTACGACAAAGTCTCCAAGATGCAGATAAGATAGAGATTTTTATTTATTTGCGGCCTCAACATCTCATACCTTTCGCGCTTTAGTATGCCCTCTATTATTTATCTTGTTTCTCTCCATGAAATTCATGCTACCTATATATTCTATTCACCTAGGTTTCATTGCTCTTTTAAAAATTACGATTTATGCATTGTTGTCTCTCAAATATTTAAAATCTACGATTAAGAGGCCTATCTCCTGGCTGATGGTACACCTGCCCTCCCACCCCCTCCACCGGAAGTGCATTCCTCTGTCATCCTGTCATGCTCGGCTGTCTCCCGGAACCGATCTAGTGGCCTTGGCCATCCTCTCTCCTACCTTTGGGTAGCGCATTAAGTTTGAGTAATGTTTGCAGGTTGTAGGTACTGTTTTGCTTATGAATTCTTCCAATTGCAAGTTTTCTTTTCAGGTACACGACACTGCTTTCCCCCTTCCCAGGCTACAGGCCCACACCCCCAACACCCATACTGTTAGGATTGGCACTCTCAACGTCGGCACGCTGAAAGGTAGATCTGGTGAAATTGTTGAGATGCTTGAATGGAGATGCGTAGATATGTGCTGCATCCAGGAAGTAAGATGGAGAGGAGGTTCTGCGAGGTTCCTCACAGGCAAAGAACACAGGTACAAGATTTTCTGGGCAAGGAACACTGACGGGGTCGGGGGCGTAGGAATACTTCTAGCGGAGAAATGGGTGGATAAGGTAATCGAGGTCGTTAGAGTAAGTGACAGAGTACTTAAGATTAGACTAGTGCTTCATCATAGATTAGCTACTGTCATCTCAGCCTATGCACCTCAACCGGGGCTACCAGATGGTCTGAAAGACCAATTCTATGACACCCTCTTGCAAACTACCTCGTCGACGAGTGACAGGGACCTTTTCTTTGTGGCTGTAGACTTCAATGGTCATGTCGGACGTCGTGCTGGAGGCTTCCATGGCATACATGGAGGCTATGGCTTCGGTTCCCGCAACGAGGAGGGAACCAGACTGCTGGAGTTCTGTGATGCAACCGATCTTATGGTCTGCAATACCAACTTCAAGAAACCTGCCAGTCACCTAGTCACCTACCGCTCCGGCAGACACTCTAGCCAAATCGACTACATCCTCGCCAGAAATAGGGAAAGAGGGCGGCTTATAAATGCCAAAACCTACCCAGGCGAAGAATGTACCCCACAACATAGATTAGTAGTTAGCGACTTTGGGATCAAGGCAAAATGGGTGCCCAGAATTAGACAGGCTTGGAGGAGAAGGGTGTGGAAGCTTAAAGACCCTGCAAATGGACAGAGACTTAGAGACAAGTTACTTGAAGCATTTAACGAAATAGAAGGGGATATAGCATCATACAACGTGGAAGACAATTGGAGATTTCTGCGGGACAACCTGTT
This sequence comes from Octopus bimaculoides, assembly GCF_046866305.1. Classification (NCBI taxonomy): domain Eukaryota; kingdom Metazoa; phylum Mollusca; class Cephalopoda; order Octopoda; family Octopodidae; genus Octopus; species Octopus bimaculoides. The sequence goes on along the minus strand of NC_142942.1, from coordinate 26,902,630 downwards.
GAAAGCCATCGACCAGATTTGTGGGTGGTGTAAGGTCCCCTCCCGACCCAGAGTAACGTGGTGGTGGAACAAGGAGGTAGACAGGGCTATTAGACAAAAGAAACAGGCTTGGAAGGACTGGAAGAACGGTGGTAGCAGGGAATTGTACCAATGTGCCAGAAGGGAGGCTAGGCGACAGGTTTATTTAGCCAGAGGGGAAGAAGATAAGAAAAGATTTGCCAATGTTCTGCGCCGTGAGGACCAAAGACTCGAGGTATTTCGTGTTGCAAGACAGTGTAGGAGAGAGAATAGTGATGTTGAAGGAGAGAAATGTGTTCGCATGGATGATGGTACGCTTGCACTAAATGAGGATGCAAAGAAAGAGGTCTGGAGATGCCACTACGATAGATTGCTTAATAAAGAGAATGAATGGGAGAAAGAGAGCCTGCCGTATGTCGACCCAATAGAGGGACCAGCTATCCGAGTTGATAGTACCAGGGTAGATAAAGCAATTAAGAGTATTAAGACCGGGAAAGCCCCCGGCCCATCAGGAATCACTGCAGAGATGCTCAAAATATCTGGCAGTGTTGGCTATAGCCTAGTCACCCGTATTACGAACCAGGTGATACACGAAGGAGTCATACGCAATGACTGGTGTAGCAGCATCATAGTCAACTGCTACAAAGGTAAAGGTGACGCTTTAGATACAAATAATTACAGAGGCATCAAGCTGTTAGATCAGGTTATGAAAGTTACAGAGAGGGTCATAGCCCAACTAATTAGGGAGCGAATCAATTTAGATGAGATGCAGTTTGGGTTCGTGCCAGGTAAAAGCACCACTGATGCCATATTTCTAGTGAGACAGCTGCAGGAGAAATACCTAGCTAAGGATAAACCTCTGTACCTGGCTTTCGTTGACATGGAGAAAGCCTTTGACAGGGTCCCCCAATCCCTTATCTGGTGGTCAATGAGGAAACTTGGGATAGAAGAATGGTTAGTGAGAGCTGTGCGAGCCATGTACAGAGATGCTGCCAGTAAGGTGAGGGTTGGAAATGAGTACAGCAATGAATTCCGGGTAGAGGTAGGGGTCCACCAAGGTTCCGTCCTCAGCCCCCTCTTATTTATCATAGTCCTCCAGGCAATCACAGAGGAGTTCAAGACAGGTTGCCCCTGGGAGCTCCTCTATGCTGATGAGCTTGCCCTAATTGCAGAGTCACTATCAGAACTAGAGGAGAAGTTTCAGGTGTGAAAGCAAGGTCTAGAATTGAAGGGCCTTAGAGTCAACCTAGCTAAAACCAAAATCCTAATAAGTAGGAAGGTAGATAAAACACAAACCCCTTCAGGTAGATGGCCCTGCTCAGTATGTAGAAAAGGAGTAGGTAGTAACTCTATAAGATGTACCCGGTGCAAGCTATGGACACATAAGAGGTGCAGCAACATCAAAGGCAGGTTAACTAGCAAGTTAGTTTTTGTTTGTGGCAGATGTTCAGGTGCAATAAAGACTGTAAACAAACAGGAAACAACTTCTATCTCATTCCAGGGTGAAAAACTAGAGGTAGTCGATAGCTTGAGCTATCTGGGCGACCAAGTTAGTAGTGGGGGTGGGTGCGCTGAAAGTGTAGCTGCTAGAATAAGAATAGCCTGGGCAAAGTTTAGAGAGCTCTTACCCCTGAGACAAAGGGACTCTCACTCAGAGTAAAAGGCAGACTGTATGACGCATGCGTACGAACAGCCATGCTACATGGCAGTGAAACATGGGCTGTAACTGCTGAGGACATACGTAAGCTCGCAAGGAATGAAGTCAGTATGCTCCGTTGGATGTGTAATGTCAATGTGAATACCCGTCAGAGTGTAAGTAGGATTTTCGAGCGAGATCGTTGCCAGTGCCCCTGGACTGGCTTGTGCGGGTGGCACATAAAAGACACCATTTCGAGCGTGGCCGTTTTCGTGCGGGTGACACGTAAAAACACCCACTACACTCTCTGAGTGGTTGGCGTTAGGAAGGGCATCCAGCTGTAGAAACTCTGCCAAATTAGATTGGAGCCTGGTGTTGCCATCCAGTTTCACCAGTCCGGTTTCACCGTTAAACGATGATGATGATGATGATGATATATCTTCATCATCATCATCATCGTTTAATATCCGCTTTCCATGCTAGCATGGGTTGGACGATTTGACTGAGAACTAGTGAACCAGATGGCTACACCAGGCTCCAATCTGATTTGGCAGAGTTTCTACAGCTGTATGGCCTTCCTAACGCCAACCACTCCAAGAGTGTAGTGGGTGCTTTTACGTGCCACCTGCACAGAAGGTAGTCCAACAGCACTGGCAACGATCTCACTTGAATGACTTTTCATGTGACCCCGGCACAAATGCCACGCTCGAACGGTGGTGCCCTCACGATTTCGCTTTCGCTTGCCCCAACAGGTCTTCGCAAGCCGAGTTTAGTGTCCAATGAAGGAGACGTTGGCATGGGAGCCATTCGTCGAATTTAGTTCGATTTCTATTTCACTTGCCTCAACAGGTATTCGCAAGCAGGGTTCAGTGTCCAATGAAGGAGAGGTACGCATAAGTGGGCTGGCTACATCCCTGGCAGAGGCCTTGGATTTTGGTCTCACTTGGCTTGCCGGGTCTTCTCACGCACAGCATATTTCCAAAGGTCTCGGTCACTAGTCATTGCCTCGGTGAGGCCTAATGTTCGGAGGTCGTGCTTCACCACCTCATCCCAGGTCTTCCTGGGCCTGCCTCTTCCACAGGTTCCCTCAACCCCTAGGGCGTGGCACTTTTTCACACAACTATCCTCATCCATTCTTGCCACAGAACCATACCAGCGCAATCGTCTCTCTTGTACAACACAACTGATGCTTCTTAGGTTCAACTTTCCTCTCAAGGTACTTACACTACGTCGAGTATGCACACTGACATTAAACATCCACCGGAACATACTGGCTTCATTCCTTTTGAGCTTACGCATGTCCTCAGCAGTCATGGACCATGTTTCACTGCTATGTAGCATGGCTGTTTGTACACGTGTCATACAGTCTGCCTTTTACTCTGAGCGAGAGGCCCTTTGTCACCAGCAGAGGTAAGAGCTCTCTGAACTTTGCACAGGCTATTCTTATTCTAGCAGCTACACTTTCAGCGCACCCTCCCCCACTACTAACTTGGTCACCTAGATAGCGGAAGCTATCAACTACGTCTAGTTTTTCTCCCTGGAATGTGGGAGGAGTTGTTTTCTGCACATTCACAGTGTTTATAGCTCCTGAACATCTGCTACATACAAAAACTAACTTCCTAGTTAACCTTCCTTTGATGTTGCTGCACCTCTTATGTGTCATAGCTTGCACTGGATGCATCTTATAGAGTTTCTACCTACGCCTTTTCTACAGATCGAGCAGGACCATCTACCTAAAGGGGTTTGTTTGTTGTCTACCTTCCTACTTATTAGGACTTTGGTTTTAGCTAGGTTGACTCTAAGGCTCTTCGATTCTAGTCCTTGCTTCCTCACCTGAAACTTCTCCTCTAGTTCTGATAGTGACTCAGCAATTAGTGCAAGGTCATCAGCATAGAGGAGCTCCCAGGGGCATCCTGTCTTGAATTCTTCTGTTATCGCTTGGAGGACTATGATAAATAGGAGGGGGCTGAGGACTGAACCTTGGTGGACCCCTACCTCTACCAGGAGGGGGCTTTCCCTGTGTTCATACTCTTGATTGCTTTATCTACCAAGGTACTGTCAATTAGGATAGCTGGCCCCTCTGTTGGGTCGACATTCGGCAGACTCTCTTTCTCCCATTCATTCTCTTTACTTCGTGTGAAGCTATATCCCCCTCTATTTTGTCAAAGGCTTCGAGTAATAAGTCTCCCAATCCCTTATCTGGTGGTCAATGAGGAAACTAGGAATAGAAGAATGGTTAGTGAGAGCTGTGCGAGCCATGTACAGGGACGCTGTCAGTAAGGTGACGGTTGGCAGCGAGTACAGTAAAGAATTCCAGGTAGAAGTAGGGGTCCACCAAGGTTCAGTCCTCAGCCCCCTCCTATTTATCATAGTCCTCCAGGCAATAACACAGGAATTCAAGACAGGTTGCCCCTGGGAGCTCCTCTATGCTGATGACCTTGCTCTAATTGCTGAGTCACTATCAAAACTAGAGGAGTAGTTTCGGGTGTGGAAGCAAGGATTAGAATTGAAGGACCTTAGAGTCAACCTAGCTAAAACCTAATAAGTAGAAAGGTAAACAAACCACAAACCCCTTCAGGTAGATGGCCCTGCTCAATCTATAGAAAAGGCGTAGGTAGAAACTCTATAAGATGTACCCAGTGTAAGCTATGGACACATGAGAGGTGCAGCAATATCAAAGGAAGGCTAACTAGCATGATAGTTTTTGTATGTGGCAGATGCTCAGGAGCAATAAACACTGAAAATGTGCAGAAAACAACTTCCGCCACATTCCAAGGAGAAAAACTACAAGTAGTTGATAGCTTCCGTTACCTAGGTGACCAAGTCAGTAGTGGGGGAGAGTGTGCTGAAAGTGTAGCTGCTAGAAGAAGAATAGCCTGGGCAAAGTTCAGAGAGCTCTTACCTCTGCTAGTGACAATGGGCCTCCCGCTCAGAGTAAAAGGCAGACTGTATGACGCATGTGTACGAACAGCCATGCTACATGGCAGTGAAACATGGGCCATGACTGCTGAGGACATGCGCAAGCTCACAAGGAATGAAGCTAGTATGCTTCGATGGATGTGTAATGTCAGTGTGCATACTCGACAGAGTGTAAGTACCTTGAGAGAAAAGTTGGACCTAAAAAGCATCAGTTGTGGTGTGCAAGAGAGACGGCTGTGCTGGTATGGTCACTTGGCGAGAATGGATGAGGATAGCTGTGTGAAAAAGTGCCACAGCCTAGCAGTTGATGGTACCTGTGGAAGAGGTAGACCCAGGAAGACCTGGGATGAGGTGGTGAAGCACAACCTTCAAACATTAGGCCTCACCGAGGCAATGACTAGTGACTGAGACCTGTGGAAATATATTGTGCGTGAGAAAACGCGGCAAGACAAGTGAGACCATAACCCGTGGCCTTTACCAGGGGTGGAGCCAGCCCACCTATGCATACCTTTCCTTCTTTAGACACAAAACCCTTCTTGCGAAGACCTATTGAGGTAATTATAATCGAATCAAAATTGAAATTGCACCAAATTTGATGACTGGCACTGATGCCAACCTTCCCTCATTGGACACTAAACTCAGCTTGCGAAGACCTGTTGGGGCAAGTGAGATCGAAACTGAACCAAATTCAATGACTGGCACCCGTGCCAGTGGAGTGCTAACAGCACCATCTGAGCGGGATCACTGCGAGTGCAGCGCTCTTGCTCCCACGCCGGTGGCACGTAAAAAGCACCATTTGAGCACGATCGTTTCCAGCTTCGCGCCGGTGGCACGTGAACAAAACATTAGCTGACTCTTATGCAGGTGGTATGTAAAAAGCACCCACTACACTCTTGGAGTGGTTGGTGTTAGAAAGGGCATCCAGCTGTAGAAACTCTGCCAGATCAGATTGGAGTCTGGTGTAGCCATCCGCTTCGCCAGTCCTCAGTCAAATCGTCCAACCCATGCTAGCATGGAAAGCAGACATTAAATGATGATGATGATGATGATATATATATAGACATTTTTAAAAAAAAATTTTCTATTTATTATTCTCTATTTTTTCTTCTCTCTTCTTTCTTTTCTTCATTCTTTTACAATCCCTAGAAACCCTCTGAAAACAATAGAGTAAGTAGTAAACAAGTTTTTACCCTTACTTATTTATTTATTTATTTTATTTATTTTTTTTTTACACTCCTTAAAAAGACCATTTCAATACAATAGCCCTTCTCTCTCTCTTTTACCACATCCATCTCTTTATCTGTCTGACTATCAGTCTATCTATCTATCTATCTCTCTATCTGCCTGTCTATCTATCTATCTGCTTATACATCTTCCATTGTCTCCAAAGCCTCACCCCCAAAAAACAAAAAAACAAAACAATGTTCTGTTATAAACAAAACCCCCAAAAAACACCTGTTTTATATAAATAAGTAAGATCTCTGTATTTTCACAGAACTATATTTGACAAGTTCGAAAGACAAACGAAAGTGCTAATATATGTATGAAATAAATGATAGAAGTTATTCCAAAATTCTGACAACTTTTTTTCAATTTTTAAATCTGTACATCACACCAAACACTCTACACACACACACACACACACACACACACACACACACACACATATACATGTATATATATGCATATATATATAAATGTATATATAAACATATACATGCTTATATATGCATTTACATATATATACATATATATAATACAAATAATATAAATAATATATATATATATATATATATGCATATATACATATGAATATGCACATACTTAAATCTATATATATATATATATATATATATATATATATATGTATGTACGTATATATATATATATATATATATATATATATATATATATATATATATGTACATGTGGGCACAGGACTTGTACAGGAATATGAACTATTTTATCAAACAACAAAAGACACAAATGGAAAAAAAGACAAAACAACATAAAGAACGACCCTTCATCTGTTGGTGGCTGTTTTTCTACTCTCTTATTTCAAGCATTTAACAACAATATACGCTTTCGATAAAACAGCTGCTCCCACAAAGCAAAATAAATAAATTTTGGGATTTTGCAAATTAAATAAATTTTGGGATTTCACAAAAAACAAAAAAACGAAGGCAGGTGTGTAAACAACAAACGGGTGTTTAACGCTTGGGAAGGAGAGAAAGTCTTTTACGTTTCGGGCCTATGTTTTTCAACAGAAAGGAACACGAGAAAATAAACATAGAGAGAGTAAAAAAAGAAAGCTTTAGAAGGTAGCAGTCAATCATGGCGATGTATATATATGTATATATATATATATATATATATATATACACACACACATATATATACATTTATATAAATATACATATATATATATATATATATATATATATATATATATATATATATATTTATATACACGCATATATACATACATATATACATCTATGAATACATATATGCATATATATATATATATAAGGTTGAGGAGGGTATTGGATTTAACCAAACCCAGGAGGATACAGGTAATACCGAGTAAGTGCTGTATACCGATTAGTTTGCCCCAGTCGTTGTATGAACAGGATTGGGTATTATAAGTGGTGTATTAGCGTGTGTATATGTAAATATATAAAAACAAAAAGATAAAGAGAGCAAAGGTAAAGTTGGAGAAGTATTTTATGGATAGAGTCTTACAGCTGTTTCTGGGAAGATCCAGTACTTCCCTTCATCGGAGAAAGAAAAAATAAAGTAATCTATTATTATATCCATAGGCGGATATTTTTAGTATGAAGTGGTAAAGAGTGTGATGTGCTGAAAAAAAAGAGAGAACAGTACTTGAAGTGTAGTTTCATTCCAGTAGTAAATATCCGTGTAGAAATCGGATTTCTTTGCACGGATTTCTACACGGATATTTACCACTGGAATGAAACTACACTTCAAGTACTGTTCTCTCTTTTTTCAGCACATCACACTCTTTACCACTTCATACTAAAAATATCCACCTATGGATATAATAATAGATTACTTTATTTTTTCTGTCTCCAATGAAGGGAAGTACTGGATCTTCCCAGAAACAGCTGTAAGACTCTATCCATAAAATACTTCTCCAGCCTTACCTTTGCTCTCTTTATCTTTTTGTTTTTATATATTTACATATATATATATATATATATATATATATATATACATATGCTAGCCACCTACACTTTTTTCTGCAAAGTAGGGGTAGATTATCCTGTTCAGGCTATATTATTAGCATTATTCTGCGATTGAGAATTTAAAATCATTTCTTTAACTTTCTAAGACATCTCAACGCTTCTAAAAGCAAACTTCATTTGTTTATTTACGTTTGTCGTAATTTGAATTTATATACATATGCATCTATATATACGTATATATATATATATACATATATATCCTTTGACACCCACTCTATATATACATATATATATAGATATATATCCTCTGACACCCACTCCTCCCACACTGTCCGGATTGGCACTCTCAAAGTCGGCATGCTGAAAGGTAGGTCTGGTGAGATTGTTGAGAAGCTTGAACGGCGACGTGTAGATCTGTGCTGCATCCAAGAAGTAAGATGGAGAGGAGGTTCTGCGAGGTTCCTCACAGGCAAAGAACACAGGTACAAGATTTTCTGGGCAGGAAACACTGACGGGGTCGGGGGCGTAGGAATACTTCTAGCAGAGAAATGGGTTGATAAAGTAATCGAGGTAGTTAGAGTATGTGACAGAGTACTTACGATTAGACTAGTGCTTCATCATAGATTAGCTACTGTCATCTCAGCCTATGCCCCTCAATCGGGGCTACCGGATGGTCTGAAAGACCAATTCTATGACACCCTCTTGCAAACTACCTCGTCGACAAGTGACAGGGACCTTCTCTTTGTGGCTGGTGACTTCAATGGTCATGTCGGACGTCGTGCTGGAGGCTTTCATGGCATACATGGAGGCTATGGCTTCGGTTCCCGCAACGAGGAGGGAACCAGACTGCTGGAGTTCTGTGTTACATCCTTATTACTTGTGTGATTTTTTGCTGCCCTGGTAACTGTTTGTTAATTTTTTCTGTGTTAATTGTAAACAAGGGAAAAATACACACATCCATTTATATGTATGTATATACATATGTGTATATATATATTAATGTATATATATATATGTGTGTGTGTGTGTGTGTGTGTGTATAATATACATAATATATATATATATGCATATATACAGACACATATGTACATACATATGTATATATATATAGGTATGCTTTTATGGGTACAGGACGTCACAAAATGTAAGTCACATGAAATACGAAAATAATGGGTGTGTAAAGAACAAGAATAACAAATGGAAAACAAGACAAGTAACATAAAAAAACGACCCTTTATATATATATATATATATATGTATATAGATGTATATATATATATATATATATATATATATATATATATATATATATATATATATATATATATATATATATTACGGAGATGTACTTGCATAGCAAGTGACCTGATTTGAGATCGTGTGCTGGAATGAAAACAATTGCAGCGTGGAAGGTGTTTATAAGCCATTTAAAATAACACACAAAAGCCGTCAGATTCACTTCAACATTTAAATTTAATTTGTCAAAATATTTTCGTCGCTTTGAGACCGTGACCTGTTCACTAACAAAATTTATATATATTGATAGAAAAGACAACAAAAGAAAGAAAGAGACCTCGATATTATGTAAATACAGGAATTTATCTGTAAAAATGTGACACTTATTCAGTAGCCATGATACAACTCCGAGTTTCGGATGCTGGGGTGGGAACCCACGCCGCCACCTCTTCAGTTATCTGGCAATTGAAAATACCTATGAAAAATGACCGTTAAACAAAGGGAAATTACTGTGTGGTTCACCGTTATTAAGACAAAAGAGCTATAGACCGCTAAGTAAGGGGAGGGTATGGTCATGTGGCGTGCGCTGAAATGAGCATGTGGTAAGAATGGATGAGGACAGCTGTCTGAAAAAGTGCCACACTCTAGTGGTTGAGGGAACCTGTGGAAGAGGTAGACCCAGAAAGATCTGGGATGAGGAGGTGAAGCACGACCTTTGAAAATTACGCCTCACCAAGGCAATAACTAGTGACCGAGACCTTTGGAAATATGCGGTGCTTGAGAAGACCCGGAAACTCAAGTGAGACCATAACCCGTGGTTTATACCAGGGGTGTAACCAGCCCACTTATACGTACCTTTCCTTCATTGGACACTAAACTCTGCTTGCGAAGACCTGTTGAGGCAATTGAAATCGAAATCAAATTCGATGTCTGGCATCCATGCTGGTGAAGCACTAAGAGCACCATCCGAGTGTGATTGTTGCCAGGGCAGCTGACTGGCTTCCGTGCCGGTGGCACGTGAAAAGCACCATTCGAGTGTGATCATTACCAGCATCACCTTACTGGCACTTATGCCGGTGGTACGTGAAAAACATTTGAGCAAGCTTCTGTGCAGGTGCCATGTAAAAAACACTGGCCGTCATACTGGTGGCATGTAAAAGCACCAACTACAATCTCAGAGTGGTTGGCGTTAGGAAGAGCATCCAGCTGTAGAAACTCTGCCAGATCAGACTGGAGCCTGGTGCAGACATCTGGTTTGCCAGTCCTCAGTCAAATCGTCCAACCCATGCCACCATAGAAAGCAGACATTAAACGATGATGATGATGATGATGATGAATATATATATGTACGTATATATATATATATATATATATATATATATATATATATATATATATATACAAAAACTCAACTGTGAGTATTTTGCTAAGATTGTTAACAGATACTATATTCTTTTGCCAAATTTTTGGTGTAAAGAAAAAAAAAATATATATATATATATATATATATATATGTATGTATATACAAATGTATCTCTATGCATATATATATATATATGTATATATAAGTACATATATATGTATATATGAATATGTATGTATGTATATATATATATATATATGTGTGTGTGTGTGTGTGTGTGTGTGTGTGTGTGTATGTGTGTGTGCGTGTGTTTATGTCATGTCCTGTTATTTGTATTTGTGTAATATTCTTTGTTTTTTTTTTTCCCATCATTGTTTTCGTATACATTCACTGCCTTCTTCCAAGGAATCTAATGCTCTCAGCTTAGTTTTTCCTTGGGGCTGGCCAGATTGGAGCAATCTCGAGTATAACCAGCCGAAATTGCAAAGATAATCTGGAACTCGGCTGAGGAAAGAAAACTCCGAATGACCCATCCTTGTTTTCTTTGTATTGTGTATCTGGAGGGTTTGTTGTCCCTTTTTTGTATCACCTAACTGTCTGGATGTTTTGCGTTCTTGTCCCATTTTGTATTTTATATATATATATATATATATATATATATATGTATGTATGTATGTATAGCATCGTACGTACACTTTGGTATCTTATATGTAAACATATATTTATCTAAATCTTCTACGACTCTATTCTTTTATTCTTTCCTTCCTTCTCTATCAGCCCTTTCACGCTTACTTCGTTCATTCCACTCTTCATTCTCTCATTCCCCCTTGCTCACATTTCCTTGTCTTCTCTTCATGCTCACTTTCCTCCTCTTTTCACTTCACTGTATCCCTGTCATTTTTTCTTGCCCTTTCTTATTTCTTCTGTCCCTCTGCCTCTACCTCTATCTCTTCTCTCCCCACGTGACCAGTGTTCAGCCAAGCCTGACCATTCTTTCTTGATTCGGCCATCATCCGTGCAACATCTATATTCCTCCCTGTGCCTGTGAAATCATGTATCCCTGCCGTAAGGCTTTACTTCCACACACGCCAGCTTAATTTAATTCATTCTTAGTCAAAAGGCACCTGTTGTTATGTCCTCTTATTTGCATTTCTGTAACGTTCTCTGTATTTTCTCCCATCCTTGTTTTTGTATACATTCGCTGCTTTCTTCCAAGGAATCTAATGCTCTTAGCTTAGTTTTTCCTTAGGGCTGGCCAGATTGGAGCAATCTCGAGTATAACCAGCCAAAATTGCAAAGATAATCTGGAACTCAACTGAGGATAGAAAAATTCCGAATGACCCGTCCTTGTTTTCTTTGTATCGTCTATCTGGAGGTTTTGTTGTCCCGTTTTTGCATCACATAACTGTCTGGATGTTTTGCGTTCTTGTCCCATTTTGTATTTTATATATATATATATAATTATTATATGTATTTATTTTCTCTAAGTTAATAATTAACTCAGACAAAATAAATTGGTTAATAAATACCAGGGTAGCAAAGATCACAAAATGACTGCGGTGTAACTCCTGTTTATGAGGTAGAAACTCCTTGTTATTTTGGGTACTTGAGTAAATATATAAGTTTAGTAAATGGAGTAAAACGCATATGCTAAATGAATTCTTTTATTTCCAACATATGTTTTGAAGATTACAAATTATATCTTCCATAGGAATAGGTGATGTTGATAAGGATGTAATCTTCTCTTCAGGTAAATACATAGGAACCAGCTTAACCGTAAGACATTTTAATCGAATATGATAACTGTAGTTGGAGAAGATTGCTACGTAATTTATTTGAAAAAGCCGTTGGAGGTTGGAATGCTACTAGACAGTACGTTTGGCAAGAAGGGAAAAAAAGAAGGAGAAAAGGAAATTTAGAGTATAGAATTGGGAGATAATAAGATGATTTAAATCCGATAAAAATTGGAGAGGAATGTTTTATTTATAATGGGACCGTAAAGGGAAGTTAATCTTGTATTTATACAACCAGTGTTGACATAAATGTGTATATTCATATATATATATATACATATATATACACACACATACACCCATACATACATACATACGTTTGCATACATATCTGGGTGACCAAGTTAGTAGTGGGGGTGGGTGCGCTGAAAGTGTAGCTGCTAGAATAAGAATAGCCTGGGCAAAGTTCAGAGAGCTCTTACCTCTGCTGGTGACAAAGGGACTCTCACTCTGAGTAAAAGGCAGACTGTATGATGCATGTGTACGAACAGCCATGCTACATGGCAGTGAAACATGGGCTGTGACTGCTGAGGACATGCATAAGGTCGCATGGAATGAAGCCAGTATGATCCGCTGGATGTGTAATGTCGGTGTGCATACCCGGCAGAGTGTAAGTATCTTGAGAGAAAAGCTGAACATAAGAGGCATCAGTTGTGGTGTGCAAGAGAGGCGATTGCGCTGGTATGGACATGTGGTGAGAATGGACGAGGATAGCTGCGTGAAAAAGTGCCACACCCTAACAGCTGAGGGAACCCGTGGAAGAGGTAGGCCCAGGAAGACCTGGGCTGAGGTGGTGAAGCAAGACCTTCAAACATTGGGCCTCACCGAGGCGATGACGTCTGACCGAGACCTTTGGAAATGTGCTGTGCATGAGAACACCTGGCAAGCCAAGTGAGACCTAAATCCAAGGCCTCTGCCAGGGGTGTAGCAAGCCCACCTACGCGTACCTTTCCTACATTGGACACTAACCTCCGCTTGTGAAGACTTGTTGAGGCAAGTGAAATCGAACTGAATTCGACGACTGGCATCCATGCCAACGTCGTCTCTTTCATTGGACACGAAACTCAGCTTGTGAGATCTTATTGGGGCAAGCGAAAGCGAAATTGGGATAGCACCCATGCCCAGCGTTGCCTTTCTGGCACTTGTGCCCGTGATATGTGTAAGGATTTTCGAGCGAGATCGTTGCCAGTGCACCTGGACTGGCTCTTGTGCGGGGGGCACATAATATACACCATTTTGAGCATGGCCGTTGCCAGTACCCGCTTGACTGGCTTCCATGTGGGTGACACGTAAAAGCACCCACTACACTCTCTGAGTGGTTGGCGTTAGGAAGGGCATCCAGCTGTAGAAACTCTGCCAAATCAGATTGGAGCCTGGTGTTGCCATCCGGTTTCACCAGTCCTCAGTCAAATCATCCAACCCATGCTAGCATGGAAAGCGGACGTTAAACGATGATGATGATGATGATGATGATATACACACACATATATCTTTCTACACACATATATATATGTGTAGGTGTGTGTGTATATATATATATATATATATATATATATATATATATATATATATATATATATATATATATATATGAGTATATAGATATGTGTGTGTGTATATATATATATATATATATATATATATATATATATGCAAATGTATTGATGTATGTATGGGTGTATGTGTGTATATATATGTATATATATATGATTATACACATTT
>NC_142942.1:26874807-26882307 GCF_046866305.1 Octopus bimaculoides | reverse complement strand
ATATATATATATATATATATATATATATAACAATTAGAAAATGGAGGAGAATATGCTACGTATGGGAATATCTGTGTATACATTTTTGTATATGTATATGTATGTGTGAGGGGATAGATAGATATATACACACATATGTACTCACATATATATATGTTTTTGAATCCTTTGATATCCAAGTATGGTTATGCACACAGACACAGACAGGTGTATTGGAATGTCTATAACTATTTGTATGACCTTATATACTGTTTGTAGGCTTTTTATGTGCTTTATATTTTTATATTTTATATTTTCATTTTTCATTTATTTATTTTATTTTTACTGTACTCTTATTTTTATTTCTATTTTAATTTTATTTTAGTTTTTACTTTATATTTGTGTTAAATTATTGTGAATCTCTGAAGAGGCCTAGCGAGTCATGCATGTACCCCCATTTCAGCATTTCATCTGCTAATTACTCTGGCAGGAGCTATTTGGATAGAATGGGGAATGCCAACGCTAGGCCGAAACAGCTATAAGTTTCTGTTTATTCTCAAATTCCTAATGTACTTTATATTTGTAACCCCGATTGTTAATATAATATGGTTTGTCATAAACATTTGTATTTTGTGGTTCTTGTCATTTTAGTTACAAAATAAGTTGATTAATTCAATGGAATACACTGTCTGCAAGTCGTTGAGTACAGCATATTCTCCTCCATTTTCTAATTGCTATATAAATTTAGGGTAAAATAACCCCCCTTTTACCCGCACCCACTTATTACACTTGGTCTAACACTAGTGTAACAATAATTGGGTACCCTCCCAGCACTATTGGATAGATACTATCCCTTAGTGGGTTCAATCCTCAACCCCTAACTCTCTTGCATTATATATATATATATATATATATATATATATATATATATATATATATATATATATATATATATATATATATATACTTACACCGGAGTAAGCACATGAAATGTGCAACAAGGTGGAAAAAAGAGTACTCAAATACCAGAGGTAGAGTAATATGCTTTATTTATATATATACTTATATATATATACATACATATATATATATACACATACATATATATATATGCGTGCATATATATATACCTATATATACATATATAAACACACACATATATATATGGATAAGTTAAGTGCTCAGTACACAATTCAAGAGTGTCTTCACTTCTCCTCTGAGTCACATGCAGATAAAGAACCCAGCTGATTTCTTTGACAATAGCACTCAGCAGAAAAAGACTGCATCCATTACCTAGATCGACATTGAAAAGGAAGATGTAATAGCTGCCATAAATGAAATGAGCTCAAATTCAGCAACTGGCCCCGATGGTTTCCCAGCTGTCCTCTTAAAGTCGTGTAAACAAGAACTAGCAGGACCACTCCGGATACTCTTCCAGAGTTTCCTTGCAAATGGTAAACTTCCCAAAAAGCTGAAGGAAGGCACCATATGTCCTATCCATAAAGGTGGAAGCAGAGAAGAGGCTGGGAACTACAGGCCCATCTCTCTGACTTCACATATTAGCAAAGTCATGGAACGAATTGTCAGAAGGAGATTGATTGCGTTCCTAGAAGAAAATGACTTGCCGAATGAGACCCAGCATGGTTTCCGTCCAGGTAGAAGCTGCCTCACGCAGCTCTTGCAGCATTATGACTGGGTCCTGAAGCAGCTACTTGACCATTCAAATGTTGATGTGATATATCTTGACTTTGGAAAAGCCTTTGACAAAGTTGATCATGGCTTGATATGTCACAAGCTGCGAAACCTTGGCATAGCTGGTAAATTAGGAGAATGGCTGCATGACTTCCTGAATGGTAGAAGTCAGACACTTGCAGCCAATGGAGAACTATCTAGGGAAACACAAATATTGAGCGGTGTTCCACAAGGAACTGTTCTGGAGCCACTACTGTTCATAGTGGCCCTTCTGGACATGCCCACGGTCACTCGGAGAGCCACTGTCACTAGCTATGCTGATGACATAAAGATATCTCAGGCAATAAAGAATCCTGATGATATTGTAAGCCTGCAGAATGACCTAACTGCAATATATGAGTGGGCAGAGCAAAATAATATGCAGTTCAATGCCAAAAAATTTCAAGTACTGCGCTACAAGACCACAAGCACCTCCCAACTGGCATACCTGGAGGTACTGCAATCCCAGAACCACAAACAGTAAGAGATCTGGGCATCAACATGTGTAGTGATGCATCATTTCACATGCACATTGTCAAGTTGAGAGCAAAGTGCAGACAACTGGCAGGGTGGATACTGAGGACATTCCGTACAAGGGATCAAAAAGTCATGTTGACTCTGTGGAAGACATTTGTTCTGAGCCGCCTAGACTATTTCTCTCAGTTGTGGTCACCACACAGTGTTAAGCGGACAGCAGAACTCGAGGCAATTCAGCGGCACTATACAAAAAAGATCGCCACAGTCCAACAGATGAACTACAGGGAGCGACTGAAGGCACTAGGTCTCTACTCCCTGGAGCGCAGGCTGGAGAGATATGTAATAATATACATGTGGAAAATACTGGAAGGACTGGTGCCAAACTTTGGCATCAAGTACTACAGGGATGCCCACACGGGTCGCCACTGCATCTCACATAAGAACGAGATACTGCAGCAGCCTCGGTTTCAGAGGACCTCAGCTCTTCAATGCCCTGCCAAAACATTTGAGAGACATGCAAGACATGGATACGGAGGTCTTCAAGACAAAACTTGACACTTTCCTCTCCACGGTACCAGACAAACCAATGGCTCGTAATGAGACGCAGTTTAGGGCAGCTATGTCAAATTCTCTTATACACCAGATGTGCCATCAAAACTCTTGATTGGACCATGTCAGGTGGGGGAGAAGAGCCATGAGGAACGTGAAAATCACGGTGGTGCACCAGCATGACTGCAGCCACTTGGCTGAAACACATAAATAAATAAATAAATAAATATGTATACAAATACATATATATATGCATGCATATATATATATATATACGCCTATATATATATATATATATATATACATATGTAAACATATATATATACTTAAATATACATATATATACATATATATATAGTTATGTATACTTATATATGCAGATATATCCATACATATAGATATACATACATACATATATATATATATATATATATATATATATATATATATATATTAATATATACATACATATACATACGAACATACATTGAATATATATACATATATATACATAGTATATATATATATATATATATATATACATAGTATATATAGATATATATATATACATAATATATATATATATATATATATATATATATATATATATATATATATATATATATATATATACATACATAATAAATATATACATACATATATATATACATACACATATATATACATATATAATATATATACATACATACATAATATATATATGCATATATACGAGTTCAGCAAAAATTTAGATTCAAATGAATATGGTACTTAAGTTGAGGCACCAGAATTTAGTATGGTATTATCCATACAATTTCAAAATAAGGTGATTAAAATCAAAATAAGCAACAAGGGTATCCAGAGGTAATGCAGTACAATCGTTTCACACAACTCCATTTAATTGAGCTTATATTAAGTGCTCTATTACTTTGAGCAAATAGATATATATATATATGTTTTTATATCATTAATAAATTTATAAAATTATTAATAATATTCACAGGAAATCAATATCTAAATTTTGAAAGATATATGTTTAATGTGACACAGTA
This sequence comes from Octopus bimaculoides, assembly GCF_046866305.1. Taxonomy (NCBI): domain Eukaryota; kingdom Metazoa; phylum Mollusca; class Cephalopoda; order Octopoda; family Octopodidae; genus Octopus; species Octopus bimaculoides. The sequence continues at coordinate 26,878,519 of NC_142942.1, read as the reverse complement.
ATATTTTGAAATATAATTAAATAAAATTTAAGATGTACAAAATATAAATATAAATATAAATATATATAAAAAATACAAATGTACATAAAAATACATGCGTATATAAATGCATAAAAAATGTATGCCTAATTGAATATAAATATTATGAAAGTTTAGAAATTAAAAAGCAAGATTTCAATATTAATCCTACCATTAGACTAATTTGTTCTACTAAATCAGACCTCGGAAGAATAAGTAAGAACATTTTAGATAGAATCATACCTATAATAAAGAAAAAACTTAATTCTAATCCATGGTTCAATACAGAAGAAGTAATCTCTTGGTTTCATTTACTACCTAATAAGACTAGCCTATCATTTATACAATTTGATATTAACAATTATTATGCATCCATATTACCTATTATATTAAATAAAGCAATAATTTTAGCTAAAAACCTAACTGACATTACACCACTTGAAATTGACATTATTCAATTAGCTAGAAAAACACTGATCAAATTCAATGATAAATTATGGTGTTGATCATGTAATAATAGTCTATTTAACTTATTTGATATCACAATGGGATCATCAGATTCGGCACAAATAACCGACTTAGTAGGATTATATTTACTAAATGAAATGAAACACTACTTCCCATCTTTGAAAGGAGGAATATATAGAGACGCCGCCCTCCTTGTATATAATGGTAGATCCAAAAGAAAAATAGCAAAGTTAAGAGATCTACATAAATTCTATAAAAATTTTGGCTTATCCATCACATTTGAAGAAAGTTATACTAAAGCAAATTTTTTAGCTGTAACGTTACACCTCAATACTTCAACATACTCTCCATATCATAAACCCAATGAATATCTTAAATATGTAAATATAAATTCAAATCATCATATTTCATTACTTAAAAGTATAGTAAATAGTATTTCTATCAGAATATCTGATTTATCCTATAATGAGGAAATTTTTAACTGCCATGCTAATTATTATAATCAAGCATTAAGGGCAAGCGGATATAAACAAACTATTAAATATATAAAAAATACTAAATTAAAAAATTACATAGCACAATTAGAACTAAACAACACTGTAGAAAATAATAAAATATGAAATAAAGACAATACTACATGCAACAATAATATACAATTAAAAATAAATGATAAAAATTATACACAATATAATAAAAACTCTAAAAACAATAAAGCACAAAGAACTAAACATCAAAATAAACATCCTATGAAAAATATACACTTCCTAAAATCAATAGATAAATACCAAAAATTACCTAAGTGGAGATCAAATAGACAAATTATATGGTTTACACCTCCATTTTCCTTAAGAGTCAAAGGCTTAGCAAAAAAGTTTCTTAATATAATTAAAAAATGTTTCCCCACAGATCACAAATATCACCACATATTCAATAGATCATGTATTCAAATTTCTTTTTCCACAACACCAAACATAGGATCTATTATTGCCAGTTCAAATAGACGAAAAATTAATACATATAAAAAAACCCACCATGATTACAATATTAATGGTGGTAATAATAATAATAATAATAATAATAATAATAATAATAATAATAATAATGATATCACAAATAGAAATGCAAGTAAATATAGAGACATAAATACACAAACCCCTAATAATAATATTAGTATAATAGGACTACAAAAACATAATAAATACCATATAACTGAAAAAAGACAAAATGTATCAATAAACCCAACAATACAACCTAATATAAATAAAAACAATTCACAAACAATAAATACATATAATTCCGATATAATAGACACTACAACAAATTCAATAAGCAATACTTTATACACCACAAATAATAATAAGGATAATAATAACTATTCACCACAACAGAAATATAAAAACAATAAAAATTGCTCATGTAAAAATTAAAAAATATGTCCTTTACAAGGCAATTGTAAAAGACTTAATATAGTATATAAATGCATAGTCACAATTATTAATAACTCACATAAAATGGTATACATAGGGAGTTCTGTTAATTTTAAACAGATATCTGGCGCATATACATTCTTTTAAACCAAATATAAATAATAATACAACTTCATTAGCCACATATATACAGAAACTCAATAAAAACAAAATTAATTATAAACTAGACTGGTCAATAATAGATTCTGCCATACCATATACACATAAATCAAATAATTGCCGTTTATGCACATTAGAATCACTGAATATATTACTATATAAACTTGATAATTTAATAAATAGCAGGTTAGACGCGATATCATCATGTAAACATAGGTACTACAAAACCTTTAAATATTATAATAAATCCAAAAACAAGGTAAAATAAAAAACACATGTGTGTATCTATATGAGCATTTATATCGATGTGTATAAAAAGTGTGTCTATGTGTGCCTATGTGTATGTGTATACATGCGTGTATATGAGTGTATACGCATATGTATATGTATATGTGTAGATATTGGATATATATACGTGTTAAATATAGACACTTAGTAATGGAATTCAAATAATAGTAATCTACAATACCTTTATAAATATATTAAATTAAAATTAAAAATAAATGTCTAATCTAAATACTTAGGAATTTGAACCTAGATTCTATTATATTACTTTAGAAGTAATAAAAATATTTATATTAAATTAAAAGTGAATTTGAAATGGAATCTTCTGACAAAAATTAAAAAAACTTCTATATATAATTATCTCAATTCTAACTAAATTTTTCATGATGAAATATTTGCAGTGGATGAACTTTTAAATATTGATGTGATTCATAGGATTACCAATATATCCAACAAGATGAACTTTACTATAATTATATACCGAATTCTTAAATATCCTGAAAAACATATCAATTTTTTTTTTAAATATATATCATTTAAAATTTCCACAAACGAAAAATATGAATTTTCCAAATCATAGGAGAGATTACTTTTACAAACTTTTAAAGGACAGTATACATTTTAATATTTTTAATATTCTTAATATTTTTTAATATTTTAATTAATATCATCTTATTATATATATCATTCATTTTTAACACGTATATAATAACTCCATTCATCTCCGAAGAGCGGAATTATTGCCAGTATGCTTATCTATTTTGACTACATTGTGGTTGCAATAATGTCCGTGAAACGATCGTCAGATGCTTTTTAATTTCTAGACTTTCATAATATTTATACTCAATTACGCATACATTTTTATATGCATTTATATACGCATGTATTTTTATGTACATTTATATTTTTTATATATATTTATATTTATATTTTGTATATCTTAAATTTTATTTAATTATATTTCAAAATATTACTGTGTCACATTAAACATATATCTTTCGAAATTTAGATATTGATTTCTAGTGAATATTATTAATTTTATAAATTTACTAGCAGTATAATCCGACCTTGTCCAGGTGTGACTTATTATGCCATCTACGATAAGTCTTGCTAGCTGAAAATCAACTAAAAAAGAAAGCCTTACAACGAAAAAACCCTTATGATGTAAATATGTTCATAATTCAAAAGACGATGAAATTAATAGGGAAAGTCTGAAGGCTGTTTTGCGTAAAATTATTAAGCATACGTAAATTTCATCCGTGTAATTGGCTATAGAAATGCTTGTGCAAAACAACTTTTTGCGCTGCCCTGATTATACATAGCAGGGTAATCCCTTTTCACAGGAGCTAGGATGG
>NC_142942.1:26829807-26869807 GCF_046866305.1 Octopus bimaculoides | reverse complement strand
CCCATTGCACTGTTTAGGCAGAAGCAAGTTTCTGATTAGCATAATTGGGCATCCAACCCTTAGCCTAAGAATGTGAGGTGGAAGCTCTGCTGGTTCCAATGAGTTGAGAAAAACTCGATAGGGTAATTGACACTGTCTTTGGGGTCAGAGGTCCGGTCAATCGATTTGTAGATGCACTCCTAACCCGGAATTCAGCTTATGAGCTGGTCATTGATAGCACTGACAGCTACGTTTTTGGGGGCCAGGATGATTCTTTTACTGAGCCAATTCATGTCTGCATTGTTACTTTCCAGATTGGAGAACACTCTTTCCAAAAGATCGGAAGGGTTATCCACGGTGTTGCACAGTTCAGAGATGAATATGTCGCCCCTGTCATTTCTAGGGACCTTGCCTTCTCCAAGGGCTAAAATGGCTTCAGCAAATGCTGCAGACGTGCTATCACCAAGCAAGTGCTCACGGATGTTTAGGCTTAAGGTCTTAACCTGGGGCCACAACGTGAATGACTTAAGGCATGCATGCACTTCATCAGTCCAGCTCCCTTTAGGGATGACAGGAAGGGTTTGCCGGAAATCTCCTGAAAGCAATAGAGTTACACCACCCATAGAAGCTGTAGAATCTCTGATACCTTTCAGTGACCAGTCCAGTGCCTCAAGGGTACCCTTTTTGGTCATTGTGCCATACAATGAGATTGTCCCATACAATGAGATGGCACTGTCTAAGAACTTCAGCTTCCTCTGAATTTTTGCCAATGTTGCAAGTAGAAACCTTGGCCCTTACCAAATGTAAAGGCAGCTTGAATGCCGAGTGCGCCGTCCTACCTCTCAGCGATTCCCGAGGAAGCAACAGCTAGCGCAATTTGTTTCTCGTGACGCATCTTAGCAAGTATTGTGTTACAAGGGATTTTCCTGTACCTCTAGGAGCATCGAGGAAAAGATGCTGTCCGCCTGCTTTTCAATGGCACTCACAACAGTTTCGTACACCAGCCTCTGATCAGGGAGCAATTTCGGTTCATTTACTCTCAAGTACTCTGCAAGGCCAACAGCATCATACGACAACTCCAGAAGTAACTTTGGTGGGAGTGTGTTAACGTCCTGTCGCAATGAGGATGGCAAACCGAATGTGTTCAACACTGCCCCACCCATTTTGAGCAGGGCATCCTCGATTTCAATCAGCGAATTATTGTAGATCAGATCATTGTATTCAATGTCAGCATTAGGGCACTGTTGCTTTGCCAGTCATCATTTGCCTTGACCACTGAGAAAGAAAAATTACGTACAGAGAATTTCATAAACAGAAATGAATGGAAAAAGGTTAGTAAATTTTTAGATTAACACTCGTGTGATTTTCACTAAGAAAAAAAATTGGATTTTTTGCATGGAATCAACTACCCTGGCTTCCTAATATGCTACAAAACCCTTTTTGTGGTCCAAAAAACGGGGTGGGGTGGGGTGGGGTGGAAACTTCAGAAATCCCCCCCTCCCCCCACACCCTTTGATCTTTTTGCAATCTATTTTTCAATGTACGTAGAAAAATACGAGATTAAGAATATGGAAAACATTTTTTTTTAATCTCAAATTTACCATGAAAAACTCCAGGCAAATTTTTAGATAACACTCGCATGATTTTCACTAAAGAAAAAAAATCGGATTTTTTGTATGGAATCAACTACCCTGGTTTCCTAATATGCTACAAAACCTTTTTGTGGTCTAAGAAACGGGGTGGGGTGTGGTGGAAGCCCAGAAATTTTACCCATTTATATTGTGTAATTCAATGACAAATTGTCACCTACCTATTTGTTTCTTTGTTGTTAAATAAATGGATTCGCTACAAAACACTTTTTTCCTCGGTGTAAAATAAAAACAAAACTCTTTCGGGCCCAAAGTAATGTGTATGTGTGAGAGAGGGGGGGGAGAAAGATGAACGATTTAAAACCAGTATTTCTCTTTGGAATGGTCAATACTGGCTACCTCAATACCCTACGACAAGGGTAAAGATTTTTGTCCTCTCTGTAACTTAGAGCTATTCCACATTCTGCTCTCCAAGAATAATTTAGTGAACCAGATAACACAGAGAGCATACAGATGCCAGCATTGGAGGAAACACACCTTCAGCTCATTTCACTAATTTCATCCTTTTTACTAATTTTAGTTAATTTAATTTTTTTTTTTTCACCTACCAACATACTCACTAGTTAACAGCCACGTTACATGTAGTATGAACAATCACCCAACTTTGTATTTATTTTTATTTAACTTTAGACAATAACAATAATAGTAATAATGATAATAATAAATTTATTTTTATATTTATTATAATAATAATAATAACAACATCAAGAATAATAACATTATAATATTATCTTAAATAACAATTATATCTAACTCCAATGACAGTTGTTTACACTCTTTCTCCTTCTCTAGTTAGTTCAGCAAGTTTATCTCAGAAAAGTTCGTAGAGTTTTAAGTATACTTGTATATTTACGTACAAACTATCGATTTTGTTATTGTAAGCATGTTTATTTTTATTATTTCATCACTTTATAGTTCTGTACCTTGTATTGTCATTTATTTAGGTTAATTACCATATCTTAATATGATACTGTATTATGGTTAATTAATTATATTTACAATCCATCCTTCATTATATACGTTTGTTTACATAATGAGTAGTATATAAAGAATTCATTGGATTCTCTCCCTTTCTACTTTACTAAGATTTTTGTTACCATTATTATTAACTTTTAGATTTTTAAATTTTACTGCAGTTCATTATGTCTTCTTTTAATTTAAACTCTTAGTATAGCGTTCATAGCCTCTCTCCCTCAACAGCACCCTGTAAACTAGCGTTCTTGTTTCTAACGGTCATTTAACTTAGCTATATAGTGTTATTACTCGTACGTAATCTTAGCATTTAGCGCCAGTCTTGCATCTGTAAGATGGTTCCCTGATGATAAATTTATGTGCATATTCAAGCACCTCTCACTTCTTTGGAGTAGAGTGCACATAACTTTTGAAACATATGTAGGAATTAAAGGAACTTATTGATTATATGCGTTTTGCTGCATTTATTATTATTCTTTATATATATATATATATATATATATATATATATATATATATATATATATATATATATATACATATATATACATATATATATATATATATATACATATATATACATATATATACATACATACATATATATACATATATATACATACATATATATACATACATACATATATATACATACATACATATATATACATACATACATATATATACATACATACATATATATACATACATACATATATATACATACATACATATATATACATACATACATATACATACATACATATATATACATACATATATATACATACATACATATATATACATACATACATATACATACATACATATATATACATACATATATATACATACATACATATATATACATACATATATATACATACATACATATATATACATACATATATATACATACATACATATATATACATACATATATATACATACATACATATATATATATATATATATATATATATATATATATATATATATATATACATATATATACATACATACATGTATATATCTATATACATACATATATATATACATATATATACATACATATATATATATACATATATATATATACATATATATACATACATATATATATATATATACATATATATACATACATATATACATATATATACATATATATACATACATATATATATATACATATATATATATATATATATAAATATACATACATATATATGCACACACACAAATGTAACCTCATGGGCATCGGTGCCGATTTTCTCTTCCTCCGTTTTTCCATTCTTTGAACTTTGAACGTCATACTCTCTCTCTTTCCTTTCCCGAGCGTCCAATAACACTATCCGTATCACGTCCTCACTTTGTTGTTTTTTTGTTATTGTTTTTTGTGTTTTTTTAACTTTTATATATATATATACTAGCAGAGATACCCGGCGTTGCTCTGGATTAAAATGGCATAGTTTGTATATAATATGAAGTAGTTGTATGCTGTCAACTTAATATGACAGTACCCTGAAGGGAATAATACTACTGTTGGTTAGACCTAGGAAGCTGCACCGCTTCCTGTTGGCCTTGATACATTTCCAGTGTCCTTATGTCACATTAAGTTGACAGCATACATCTCCTTAATCGTATCACTACTGCATAAAACTCTCTGTGAGATTTAGAAATGTATTATTTCTAAATATTACAGTTATGTTGAAACAGGTGATATGGGAAAGCGCAGCATTGACAACAAAACATTTGTGGAGTAAATGCTGGACTAATTCCACTAAGCAACATGCTATGCGTCCATTTGCCTTCTAGAAAATCCATAAAAGTTTGAGAAGGAGCTGGTAGTGCTAGCAATGTTATCTGACTGTCTGAGCAGGACATACCATTTCTTTCATTTGAAAATTTTAAAGCTCTACAGAAATGATAATTTGTGTTTAGCACACCAATTTGGACAGAGTTATCATTTTTATAAGAATGAGATGGATCATATCTTCAAAAGCTTCAGGAGTTGTGAAGAACGAATTTGTACGTAGCATGTTGTTTCTGAGAGCTATTCTACTGGATCTGTGTCAAATTATTAAAACATTGATGTAATGATCCAGCATTAAGTGCTGCAACATGCATTATAACTGTATTATAACTGTACTTTGCTGATCTTGAGAAAATGTCATCTCTCTTCAGACTTTTGCCTTCAGTTTTCTACAATCCTCCTTGCTTTATATTTGTTTCTGGAGAGATTACATCTGTTCTGTGTTTCGCCTAATCATTCCATAAAAATTTATTTGAAGAGAGCAGAAATTGAAAGGAGAGGAAGCGAAAAAGAGAGAGAAAGTGAAGGACGTATGTACATCTATATGAAATGGATGCATGTGTGTGTGCGCACATGTGTGCGTGTGTGTGTGCGTGAGAGAGAGAAAGAGAGTGAAAAAGAGACATAAAGTGAGTGAGTGAAGGTGTGTGTCATGATGACTGATGTCTTTTAAGGTACACACACATATAGAAAATGTGATATCATCATATAAAATGTTTACAATAGTTGATTTATAGAAAAGATCATAATGTTAAATTTTTGAAATGCAAATATGTGAATGGAAATTAAGTTTAATTTGTAGCCAAAATAGTACTGAATATTTTGATACCCCATATGTCAAAATCTGTAACTCGGTTTTGGAATGCACAAGGAATATATATATATATAGGACAGACTTCTTTCAAACTGAAATATTATCTCACATTACAATACAGATGTAATACTGAAATGGTGTAAGAGATAAGATATTGCTCTGGGCTCGCATTAGGCAAGAAGCTGGAAATTTATTTGGCCCATTATACTGCATGGACCTTGCCTTTTGTATTTGACAACTGTTGCTTTAAGTATTTTATTTCAATTCTATGTATACATTTATGTATGAGCTAATGAGAGAGACCTGGTAGAAATAGCAGCCAAATCTCCCTCAAAACACCCTACTGTCTTAATCCAACAATTCTGCCTATCATGTAGTTTGAATGAGAAACTGTAACTAAAGATTAAGATTATTAACCACAAAACAGAACAGTGTTAAGTAGTGAAGATGTTTGGTGTTTGTAGGTGGTGGTTACTTTTGATTGTTTCTTATCAATAAGGATAATTGATTGATAACAAATCTTAACACAATATATATATATATATATGCAACTTCAAGTGGAATTGGACATCATAAGAGAGACAGAGAGAGGAAAGAAGAGGGAAAGCATTGCGACAGTTTTGGCTCACTGTCATCTAGTACACGCCTTGTTGCTAGTGAAATGGTATGTGCCAGCTGTCTAAGCAACTGGTTGCTTTTAATGGCGGAACAAACAGGATAAAAAGATTGCAAAAATAGTGATTCACACTTTGAAACTAACAATTTTGAAAATCTTTTTAGATTACAGAACGCCCTGCTCTCTCATTTATCTATGTTTAAAATTTCAGTATGATCGGATGAACACTTGAGTTATAAGTGCACAAACAGAAAGACAGAACAGATTTTATATATTAGATACATACATATATATATATATATATATATATATACACACACACACACACACACACACACACACACACACACATATAAATATATATATACATACATATATACACATATACATATATATATATATATATATACACATATATACACATGCATATATACATATATATATGTACACATACAAACATACATATATATATAAACATACAGACATATATACGTATACAGATATATGCATACATATACATACATATATATATATGTGTGTGTGTGTGTGTGTGTGTGTGTGCTCGAAATGAGGAGTAGATGGACAGCCAGCAACTGATGAAGGTTTGTTCTTCATATTACTTGTACTGTTTTCCATTTCTCATGTTTATGTATTCAACATATATGCATATATATATGTGTGCATGTGTGTGTGTATATATACATATATATATATAAAAAAAATCAAAATAAGCAACACGGATTTTAAAGATGGTTGCAGTACGCACGTTTCATGCTACTCCATTTATTTAAGTAATGCGAGCATTACATTAAATGCAACATGTAGAGCAATCTTCAGCTGCACGAAAATGCAGAAAATTACAGTAGAATAGACATATTATAATTGTGGCAACATTTCAAATCCAAGTGGGAGGAAGAATACATAGAAATCCATCTTGAAACGTGCGTACTGCAACCATCTTTAAAATCCGTGTTGCTTATTTTGATTTTTTGATCACCTAGTTTTTGGAATGGTTTTTATATAATACCATACCATACTATATTCTGGTGCCTAAACATAAGTACCATATTCAATTTTTGAATCTAAATCTAAACCTTATTTATATATATATATATATACATAGATATATACATGCAAATATATATATACATATATACATACATGTATATATACATATACATACATACAAACATATATACATTTATACACATACATATATATATATTTCCTCTTTCTCCGTTCTTCCATTCTCCGAACTTTCCATCTTTCCGACGAAGGGCTACGCCCGAAACGTCATACACTCTCTCTTTCCTTTCCTGAGCGTCCAATAATACTATCCATATCACGTCCTCACTTTTTTGTTTTTTTGTTATTGTGTTTTTGAACTATATATATATATATATCCATACATATATATATCTATATCCATACATATATATATATATATACATACCTTCACATCACACCACGCTACATCACATCACACCACACTACACCATATCACACAACACATCACATCACAACACACCACCACGCAAAAACCAGCACTGACCAATTCCCATCCTCACATTTTCACACCTTCACACCTACATACACACATGCATACGTTAAGATCACCAGCATATTCTCACACACACGCACCTTCGTTTTGGGATCGCTACTATTTTGTTATCTCCCCTTCTTAATTCTCCGGCATTTGCCATGATAGATCGCTGACCACTACACACATTTTTTTCTCTCCTTGTTTCTTTCTGTGTTCCTTTCTGTTGAAGAGCGTAAGCCTGAAACGTTATAGACATTCTCTATTCCCGAGCATTATACTAATACATCTATTTGTTGTCTACACCACCTGTCTTTGTCTGTTGTTTTTTCGTGAATTCTCTCTATACATATACATACATACATATATATATATATATATATATATATATATATATATATATATATATATATGTACATATATATATATATATGTACATATATATATATATACATGGTGGTTGTCTACTCCTTAAACAGAGTTTGACCACCTCCTGCACCTACACCTTAGCCCTTTCATGGCGTCTGATGTGGCTTTTGAAACCAGACAGTGTTTTGAAAAAACACCCACACAGATTGCACCTCTGATTTGCACTACCAATACCTGCAAGTAAGTTCTGCTCATTGTGGATCCTAACATGTCTTTTAAGACCCCCATTGGATTTGCAAACCCTCTGGCACACACCACATTCAAACGTGAGCACAGACATATAATCAGAATAGCTGGATGAGGTTTGTTTTCCATGGGTTCGCAGGTGAGATTTGAGGCCAGCCAAGGACAGACATGGTCTGTCACAGACTGTGCACACAAAAAGGTCCTTGTCATTCACCTTCTCAGTCTTTACATTTTTCCTTAAATATCTCTTGAGCCCTGCTTGCATCATCCTGGCCTCTTCAAATGCTTTCACTCCACTCCACACCCTTGTTCGCCATCCAACTCGATCTGAAGTGAGGACTTCTATATCTTTTGGAGCCATTCCAATTGACTTCATAGCAGTCCTTTTGCCATCCTTAAACCTTTTTTTAGGTTTATGCCAATAACGTTTCCCCTCTGCAAGCTCACCATAAAACAGCTGTTTCGGCATGCGTTCATCTGCCATTCGAACAATATGGCCACACCATCTCAATTGGTTCCTCAAAATCATGGCTTTAATTGAGGGGATGCCTGCAGATGCAAGGATATCTGTGTTTGGAGTAAAAGAATTCCATTTAATTCTTAAAATATGACGAAGGCATTTTTGGTGGAATTTTTCTAACATTTTAAAATGCCTTTCATAACAGGTCCAAGTTTCACAGGAATACAATAGGGATGTTAAGACAAATGATTTGTAAAGAGCCAGCTTTGTATTGTTATTTATATGTCGCTGACGCCAGACGCGTGACTCCAAGCCACCAAATGCTTTTGCTGCCCTTTGAATTCGCAGGTGTATTTCCGTATCAAGATTTCCATCATCTTGAACAGAGCTTCCCAGGTAGACAAATGAATTGACAACCTCAAGTAACTTTCCCTTAACAAAAATTTTAGGGAGGTTACAAACAGCACCATACGCAGGTTGATACATTACAACTGTTTTTTTCAGATTGATGGTCAGGCCAAAATCATCACAAGCTGCATCAAATGCAGATACAAGGGATTGCAGACCCGATTCAGAATGACTAACCAGATCGCAATCGTCAGCATACAAAAGTTCCCTAATAAGTAAAGTAAAAACCTTCGTTTTAAACTTCAGTCGGGTCAAATTAAAAACATTCCCCGTTGTTCGATATTTTATGTAGATACCCTCCTCAGAGTTTTGAAAGGAATGTGACACCACAACGGCAAAGTATATTGCAAAGAGGGTGGGTGCATCAAGGTCTCCCTGCTTTACTCCATTTTCCACAGCAAAAGATTCAGAAAGCCTACCACAAAAATTAACCCTAGCTCTCATATCCTGATGCAAAGCCTTGACCATGTTTATAAACTTTTCTGGGCAACCAATTTTCCCCAGAATTAGCCACAGAGCACTTCGATTAACAGTATCGAATGCTTTGCTCAAATCAACAAAGCAATGGTACAGAGCAAGATTCTGTTCAATGCACTTCTCCTGTAATTGTCTGACAGTAAAGATACAATCAGCTGTGCCCCTGGAGGAACGAAAACCACACTGTACATATATATATATATACATATATACAAATACATATCCATACATATATATATATACAAACATACTTATATATACATAGACATGTACATATATATATATATATATATACATTCGAGCGAGATCATTGCCAGTGCTGCTGGACTGGCTCCTGAGCAGGTGGCACGTAAAATACACCATTTTGAGCGTGGCCGTTGCCAGTACCACCTGACTGGCCTTCATGCAGGTGGCATGTAAAAGCACCCACTACACTCTCGGAGTGGTTGGCGTTAGGAAGGGCATCCAGCTGTAGAAACTCTGCCAGATCAGATTGGAGCCTGGTGTAGCCATCTGGTTCACCAGTCCTCAGTCAAATCGTCCAACCCATGCTAGCATGGAAAGCGGACATTAAACGATGATGATGATATATATATATATATATTATGTGGACAATGGAGAAACAAACACAAGAAGAAGCAAGTCCATTGGGCTAGTTAGCCATTGATTTAATTATGTGGAGATTATATAATGAGTCATTTACGATCGTTTCGATGTGCCAAATGGTTTGGCAGATCTCTTCAGAATGTTGAGAAGTATGTTAAAGTTCATGGTGTGAGAAATGCAGGAGAAACAGTTAGTGGATATAGTAATGCATATAGTGGTATAAAAATAGAGTTAGGTAAAGTTAGTCTTACATTTCAATTGAAGTTGTGTTAATAGTCTTTCTGCAAAGGAGAGGTAGGGTGGGTGCTGTTCAAACTCGTAGTTCCAATCTTGATTAATCGCATTTCGCACGTGGTTGTTTTTAGAATTCAGGCGTGTGTCTTTTACTTTTAGCACCGGCGGTGTTAGTAAAGGAGGTAACTCTAAGTTTTGGTGAAGAGAGAGCTAACTCTGAACTTATTAATATTTAATTATAATTAATTATACTTAGAAAAGGGAAATTCTTTTTTACATATTTAATTATACTTAGAAAGTGGAATGTATTACATATTTAATTATACTTAGAAAATGAATATTTTCTAGTGTGTAAACAAATTAGGTTATTTTCATATCGTTTGTTCAAGAGATGCTTTCTAGCCGTTAGGATTTTGAGGCGTTCAGTTAGACAGAGGTCACAGCATCTGTTAGTTGGGTTATAAGAATTTGCTGCTTTTAGTATATGCCACTTTAGTTTATATTATATCTTATTGTCCTTTAATTCCCAAATATTTAATTCCCAAATATTTAATTCCCAAATATTTGCCTTTTTTCTATTTCTAAAGCTAGATTGGTGCTCATTATATCTGAGGCATATTTGGTTTTTCGTAGCGCCAATGTAAGATCTAATATAGCCGTTTGTGTGTACGTCGCATTGGTAAACTACATTTTCAGTCTTACATCTATTGGAGAAATTACATTTATTCCTATCTCTACAGCTACATAGATTATAAGGGGTGTCTATGTCTGTGTGTTGTTCTGTAACCCTGTTGTTTTTTTGGTGTGTGCGTCTCCTAACAAGGGGTGTTGGATTAGGGTTGGGGTTAGTTCTATTAGTTGGACGGTTGTTCGTGGTCTTTCTAGCTGTATAGAATGCGTCTAATTTATTATTATTAATAGATGCTATGATGGTAGCTAAGTTGCATGTCAGGCTGTGGCCTATTCTAATTTTGTTGTTAAATATTGCTGTGTATTTATCATTTACATTTAGATGTTTATCTATTATGTTCATTAATGAACGGACTATGTTAGATTTGAGATTCATGTTGTAGGGAATAATTAGCCAGATCGTATCCTTATTGCTCTTATTGTTATTACGGCCATGTCTGGTATAGAACCTGCCATCATAGCTGGGAAGGCTAGTGAATTTGTCTTTATGGCTATCTAATTTATTTCTATAGTTAGGTTTATTTTTAATATGTGTCTTATCGGTTTTTGCTTTGTTAGTATTGTTAGGTTTTTGTGGGCCCGGTGTTAGGTTTTTGTGGGCCCGTAAATGACTCATTATATAATCTCCACATAATTAAATCAATGGCTAACTAGCCCAATGGACTTGCTTCTTCTTGTATTTGTTTCTCTATTCTCCACACAATTATAATTATAAACTGCGGTTTAAACAATAAATTACCTGCCTCTGGATACCTTCTAACGAAGACGTTACCCACACAAGTAATTTCCAGGAGCGCCTTCGGATTTAACTATCCCCTGGTTGCTTAGATACTTCAGACTACCCCTGAAATATTGAAGTAATCCTATCATTTACCTATATATGTGTGTGTGTGTGTATGTGTGTACATACATATATATACACACAGACTCTCAGAGTGGTTGATGTTAGGAAAGGCATCCAGCTGTAGAAACATTGCCAGATCTGATTGGAGTCTGGTGAGGCGTCCTGGCTTGCCAATCCCCAGTCAAACTGTCCAACCCATGCCAGCATGGAAAACGGATGTTAAACGATGATGATACACACACACACGCACGCACACACATGCATACATACATACATACATACATACATACATACATATATATATATATATATATATATATATATACATGCATATATATATACACACAAACATACATATATATGCACACAAACATATATATATACACACACATAAATACATATACATATATATATATAAAGAGACACATACATTACATACACATATATATGCATTTACATATATAGACACATACATATACATTCACATATATATATGCACTTACATATATAGACACATACATATACATATATATATATATATATATATATATATATATATATAAAAATGAGAATGTGTGTCTGTCTGTCTGTCTGTCTGTCTGTGTGAATCCCTAAAACTCGAGAACTACGCAACCAATTTCATTCAAATTTTACACATGCCTTACTTAGGGTTCCAGTTGTGTTTTAGTCAAAAAAAAGTATTAACTTCTTGCAGAGTTCGAGCACACGGCAACATAATATCTCTTCCACTATTTAAGTATTACGTGTCAAAAGTGAAACAAAAACACTCATGTCAAATACTTTCACTTTAACAATCACATTTCGATACTGTAGTGACAGATACTTTCACAGAGAGAGAAAGAGAGAAAGAGAGAGACAGAAAGAGAGAGAGAGAGAGATGTATATGTATACATATACATGTATATGTACACCATTTCGATACTGTAATGACAGATACTTTCAGAGAGACAGAGAGAGAAAGAGAGAAAGAGAGAGAGAAATAGAGAGAGAGAAAGAGAGAGAGAGAGAGATGTATATGTATACATATAGATGTACACGTATATGTATATATATATAGATCTATACATACATGTATATGTATACATATGTGTAGATGTATATATATATATATATATAGATGTACATGTAATATGTACACATATATATATACATGCATACAGATATCTATACATATATACACCCATCACACATACACATGCACACAAACACACACATTAGTCATTTGTTTTCTTATCGAAAACTACGTCAAAAGTACTGAATGGATCTTTATGAAATTTGGAAATTATATTCTTTGCATAACGGTCATAACTCTCATGAAAATTCATATATTTTTGATGTTGATGAAATTTTAACCCGAACATAACAGATGAGCATTATTTAGAAAATGATGTCACACGTTATCGAGGCTACCATTCTTTCTGGATGTGCAAAAGGGGATGACGTCTTTATTCCAAGAATTCCTCTTACTCCATCAGGAGCAGACATTCCTTTTACATTCAGAAGACTACAATTCCCCCTTCATGTGACTTTTGCCATGTCCATAAACAAATATCAGGGTCAAACACTGTCTGTAGCTGGTCTTCTCTTGGAAGAGCCCTGCTTCTCACATGGACAACTGTATGTTGGCTGCTCAAGAGTGGGCAGCAACAAAAAACCTATTTGTATATGCTCCACAAGGGAAAACAAGGAACATAGTTTACAATGAGGTGTTATAATCACAACAGCAAGAAAGTATGTACATGATCACCTTCTTTTACGAAACTTCATTGACTTTCATATATTTATATTGATATACATATATATATGTGTGTTTGGGTGCGTGTGTGTATATACATCTCTATATATAAAGATGATGCGTAGTCTAGACGGCGTTTTTAGATTTCATTATTCTCTTTAACCCGGGCAACGTCGGGTATTTCTGCTAGTATATATATATATATATATATATATATATATATATATATATATACACACACACACACACATACATACACATACTCACATATACATACATATATATATATATATAATGGAGAAATTATACAAAATGTATAAATAGATGTGGAATAAAGCACCAGTACAGTTTCGATTATGTATTGTTATCCGTAGATTTATTGCAGGAACTTCGTTGTGGCGGTTGGGATAACAGTATGAATAAAATAGATGCAGTGAGAGAAATATTTTATTGGGTACAACACGTTTTGACATGTTCTGGGTCTCTTTGGGTACATCAATAAAAAAGTATTACTAGAGATCTTCTGATTTGGTTTTACATACCGCTGTATGTCCATCAATTTCGAGAACAAGTTAAAAAGAGAGAAAAAGTGAAATGCAAAACACTCAAATATGAATGTGAAGATTATACATTCTAGTTTAGAGAAAATGACGTAATGAGCCTTCGCTGTTGTAACTGTTAAGAGAAAGAAAAGGATGTAGAGGTTGAAAGGAAGATAATACTTATATGAAAATTTTTTTGTGTTCATGCTTAGACACACATATACATACACAGATACATATATTATATACGCACATCCAAGTATATGGGTATATACATACAACTAGATTTACGCGCATACACACACGTATGGACAAATACATACATATATATGTATAGGAACACATATATGCAGGTACACACATGTATATATATAAATATACATACATAGCATAGATAAATATGTGCATATATTTGTATGTAAAGCAATGTACAGATGTCTGTGTGAAGTGTTACACACACACACACACACACACACGTGTTAATATACTCACGTATATACATAAATATATACAGATATACATACATACACACACATATACAAATATGTATGCATATACACATATAAACATATGCCCGCATACACATATACACAAATTCACACTAATATATACATACACCTACGAAAAACGCAAATGCGCACAGATGAATATGTAGACATATGCAGGGGTTGGACAAAATAATGAAAACACCTTAAAATTTCAAACAAATTAATTTTAATATGGGGTAGGACTGCCTTTCGTAGTAATTACAGCTTGAATTCTACAAGTTATGGACTCACACAAAGTTTGAATTGTTTCTGAAGGCAGTTTGGTTCATTCTTCAGGTAAAACAGTCTCTAGTTCTTGTAGTGATGATGGTGGAGGATATCAACTCCTTACTTGTTTTTCAAAAATGCACCAATAATACTGTTCAATAATATTGAGATCTGCGGACTGTGGTGGCCAGATAAGATGTTCATCTTCACTAAAATGTTCCTTATGCCATTCAGTAACAACTTTAGCTGTGTGAATTGGTGCATCATCATCCTGAAAGATTGCGTTTCCCTCCGAAAACAGTTCTGCAACCATAAGATGAATTTGATCAGATAAAATGCTGAAATAGTCTTGATTATTAATTCTGCCATGAAGGGAAACCATTGGGCCAGTGGATTTCCAATATATAACTCCACCTCAGATCATCACTGATCCTCCTCCATGTTTAACAGTTGGAAGAAAGCAGTCTGGGTCAAATGCTTCTTTTGGCTGTCTCCACATGTATACTCAGCCAGTGGTCGTAAATAAGGTAAAGGATGACTTGTCTAAGAAAATAACATTCTTCCACTGCTCTAGGGACCAATTCTGTAGGTTTTTACTCCACTCTAAATGCTTTGCCATGTTTGTTTTTGAAAGTAGTAGTTTTCTGATTGCAGCCCTCCCTTGAAATCCGGCTTTGTGCAGCTCCTGGCAAACAGTTTCTGTGAAAACTGGGTTCTCAAGGTGGTCATTAAGCTCTGCAGTAATTGTGGGAGCTGTACTTTTGTGATCCTTTAACGATCCCTATCTGAAACTTTTGGTTTTCTTCCGGAGTTTTGTTTCAACAAGGTTTTTCCCTCTTTCTCAAAAGCTGTCATTACTTTCGAGAAAGTACTTCTTAATACACCAAACATTTTGGCTGTTTTCATTATGCTAGTGCCTGCTATACGAGCACCAACAATTTGACTGCTTTAAAAGTCCAATAGATCTGCCATTTTAATGAATTTTAATTAACTTCTTCTCATGATAACTGAAAAGAAACAGCAATTTTAGCAAAACATATTAAGCAACACTAATAATAAATCAAAAAACATAAAAATAGAAGAGCATTTGACAGTTTTATAGATATTTCAAAATTATGATGCTATGATGCTAGGTGTTTCCATTATTTTATCCAACCCCTGTATATATCTATATATATGTACATATACACGCACATATATATACACATATACACATACACACATATATGCATATACATACACATATATATATACACATATATGTGCATATATATACAGACATATATATACATATATATAAATATATATATATATATATATATATATATATATATATATATATATATATATATACGGATCTAGATGGCAAGATCATATGTCAAATACAAGTTATTCAAATATGGTTCCTGAAGTTCATGTGTATTAAGAGTTGTTGGCGTGATGTATATATCAAGTTATGCATGGTCTGGATTGTAATATGTGAATGTGTGTTTAGCTGCATGTAGGCATTGGGGTAATTGTTCAGTGAATTTATTTATAATGCGCTCCTTTGTTAACATTACTGAGAATAACTCCACGATTTTAATTGACATTTGCGAGATATAGTGTTGTAGGGACTTGTGTGTCTAAGTATGGACCATGTATGGACGCCAACTACTCCGAGAGTGTAGTGGGTGCTTTTACGTACCACCGGCACGAAGGCCAGTCAGGCGGTAGGTACTGGCAACGGCCATGCTCAAAATGGTGTATTTTACGTGCCACCTGCAGAGGAGCCAGTCCAGTGGCACCAGCAACGATCTCGCTCTACACGTGCCACCAGCACAAGTGCCAGGAAGGCGATGCTGGGCACAGGTGCCATCACGATTTCGCTTTCGGTTGCCCCAACGGGTCTTTGCAAGCCAACTTTCGTGTCCAATGAAGGAAAGGTACGCATAAGTGGGCTGGCTACACCCCTGGCAGAGGTCTTGGATTTAGGTCTCACTTGGCTTGCCGGGTCTTCTCATGCACAGCATATTTCCAAAGGTCTCGGTAAGAAGTCATCGCCTTGGTGAGGCCCAATGTTCGAAGGTCGTGCCTCACCACCTCGTTCCAGGTCTTCCTGGGCCTACCTCTTCTACAGGTTCCCTCAACTGCTAGGGTGTGACACTTTTTCACACAGCTATCCTCATCCATTCTCGCCACATGACCATACCAGCACAATCGTCTCTCTTGCACACCACAACTGATGCTTCTTAGGTTCAACTTTTCTCTCAAGGTACTTACACTCTGTCTAGTGTGCACACTGACATTACACATCCATCGGACCATACTGGCTTCATTCCTTGCGAGCTTACGCATGTCCTCAGCAGTCACAGCCCATCTTTCACTGCCATGAAGCATGCCTGTTTGTACACATGCGTCATACAGTCTGCCTTTTACTGAGAGAGAGACCCTTTGTCACCAGCAGAGGTAAGAGCTCTCTGAACTTTGCCCAGGCTATTCTTATTCTAGCAGCTACACTTTCAGCGCACCCTCCCCCACTACTAACTTGGTCACCAAGATAGCGGAAGCTGTCAACCACTTCTAGTTTTTTCTCCCTGGAATGTGGCAGAAGTTGTTTTCTGCACATTTAGTCTTTATAGCTCCTGAACATCTGCTACAAAGAAAAACTAACTTCCTAGTTAACCTTCCTTTGATATTGCTGCACCTCTTATGTGTCCATAGCTTGCACTGGGTACATCTTATAGAGTTTCTACCTACGCCTTTTCTACACATTGAGCAGGGCCATCTACCTGAAGGGGTTTGTGTTTTTTTTACCTTCCTACTTATTAGGACTTTGGTTTTAGCTAGGTTGACTCTAAGGCCCTTCGAATCTAGTCCTTGCTTCCACACCTGAAACTTCTCCTCTAGTTCTGATAGTGACTCAGCAATTAGTGCAAGGTCATCAGCATAGAGAATCTCCCAGGGGCATCCTGTCTTGAATTCCTCTGTTACAGCCTGGAGGACTATGATAAATAGGAGGGGGCTGAGGACAGAACCTTTGTGGACCCCTTCCTCCACCCAGAATTCTTCACTGTACTCATTGCCAACCCTCACCCTACTGACAGCGTCTCTGTACATGGTTCGCACAGCTCTCACTAACCATTCTTCTATCCCTAGTTTCCTCATTGACCACCAGATGAGGGATCGGGGGACCCTGTCAAAGGCTTTCTCCATGTCAACGAAAGCCAGGTACAGAGGTTTATCCTTGGCTAGGTATTTCTCCTGAAGCTGTCTTACCAGAAATATAGCATCAGTGGTGCTTTTCCCAGGCACAAACCCAAACTGCATCTCATCTAAACTGACTCGCTCCTTAATTAGTTGAGCTATAACCCTCTCCGTGACTTTCATTACCTGATCTAACAGCTTGATCCCTCTGTAATTATTTGTATCTAAAGCGCCACCTTCACCTTTGTAGCAGTTGACTCTGGTGCTGCTACACCAGTCATTGGGTATGACTCCTTCGTGTATCACCTGGTTAACAATACGGATGACTAAGCTATAGCCGACACTGCCAGATATTTTGAGCATCTCTGCTGTGATTCCTGATGGGTCGGGGGCCTTCCCTGTCCTCATGCTCTTAATTGGTTTATCTACCATGGTACTGTCAACTCGGATAGCTGGTCCCTCTGTTGGGTCGACATTCAGTAGACTCTCTTTCTCCCATTCATTCTCTTTATTGAGCAATCTTTCGTAGTGACGTCTCCAAGCCTCTTTCTTTGCAGCCTCATTTAGTGCAAGCGTACCATCATCCATGCGAACACATTCCTCTCCCACGACATCACAATTCTCTCTCACACACTGTCTTGCAACACGAAATACCTCAAGTCTTTGGTCCTCATGGCACAGAACATTGGCAAACTTTTTCTTATCTGCTTCCCCTCTGGCTAAATAAACCTGTCTTCTAGCTTCCCTTCTGGCAGTCTGATACAATTCCCTGCTACCACCGTTCTTCCAGTCTTTCCAAGCCTGTTTCTTTTGTCTAATAGCCCTGTCAACAACATTGTTCCACCACCATATTATTTTGGGTCGAGAGGGGACCTTGCACCATCCACAGATCTGGTCAGTGGCCCTCAGCAGGTTGTCCCGTAGAAACGTCCAGTTGTCTTCTACATTGTGTGAAGCTACATCCCCCTCTATTTCATCAAAGGCTTCAAGTAATAAGTCTCTAAATCTCTATCCATTTGCAGGATCTTTGAGCTTCCAGACCCTTCTCCTCCAAGTTGGTCGTCTTCTCGGCACCACTTAGCCTTGATCCTGAAGTCACTAACTACTAGTCTATGTTGTGGGGTACATTCTTCGCCTGGGAAGGTTTTGGCATTTATAAGCAGCCATCTTTCCCTTTTCCTACATATATATATGTACAAAGATACATACGTACGTACATACATATATATATATAACAAATGAAAGACAGAAGATGAAATATACGAGAATTTACTATTAATCACAACAATTGTTTTGACACATCTAGCATCGATTCCTCTTGGGTGAGACACTCAACAACTGGTACAGGAGCATTGAGTGGTGCAAATGTAACTCATCAGGTGATAAATGACTGTTCTGCAATGTAACTTTCCGTTTTGTAGAGAGAAAAACAGCCAGACGGAGGAAATATGTTCATTTATATAGAAGATAAAAATAAAATCACAGATGACAAGAAAAGAAACGAAAGCGAGAAAATTATCAAAAATAACCGTTAACAGATATGGATGTGTAAACGCTCTCAGGCAAGCTGCATGGCATGAGTACACTCGCTCATACAAGCATCCGCAAAAATGTGAGCATATGCTCACGAGTTTCGGTGCACTCATGGTCACAAAGCGAGTTAGTTATTTACTTGGTATTTATAAGAATGGGGAGGTTAAAAGTAAACTTAAGTCATCCATACCTTAAAGTAAATTAGATTAAGTTAACGGTTACTCAAAATTCATTCTCACTGCATTGTGCGAAAGTATATTTATATGCGTGTTGGCATCTCGAGAGTCATTCAGAAATTCTGTTAATTATCTTCTCATTAATCCACAGAATAGACAGGGATTCCTAGGAGCAGAGACGGTATCTCATGGAAATTATATTGTATGGTTTTGCATACCTCACTATGGGCCAATTAATGCTGTACTTCGTTTTATCCTCCTCCAGTCACCATACAAAATCTACCAAAGATGTTGAATGTCTCTTATTGATTGTCTAAAGCTGGCAACATGGTTACGATAATGATTCTTAAATGAATCAGCCGTCTGCCTAATGTAAACATAGGGCCCTCCTCGTGTGCACAGTACATTTATATACAAAATTTGTACTCATACAGAGATTCATCAAAGGACATTTTGATTTATCTCTGCATGATTTATCATATTTATTTATATATAAGGCACTCCTGACTCCATTAACCAGTGCTGTTACCGTGCTAGCTCTACCATGAGTATTTCTACTACTACAAATTGGTCGTAGTTGGTGTTTATTAATGTTCCTTACATGTCCTTGGTTGGTATTTAGATGCAAATGTTCGCTAGATCCAGTAGGTAGGTTATTGAACCTTTGCCGCATTTTGCTATTGTTTATGCGATGCATAAGCTGCTCTAAATTAGCAGAGTTGGCATAGGATACCTTCACGGTGTGTCGATTAAAAATAACATGATACCGATTAGATTTAGGAAAACACTTGTCCAAAACAGCAAAAAATTTTCCAGTGATCTTGGTTGAAACATACAAACTGCAAATCGGGTTGAACCAGGGGACAACCTGATTCCTATATCTGTTGTTAGGCTTATTTGATCAAGTGTGTTGTACAGGATTGGAACAAGCAATTGAATTATTATGTTGCTTGTGTCTATGAGTTTTCGTTGGTAGTTCATTGATATGACCAATTCCTTGTGGCCTGTATTCTTTATCTGAGTGAGTTCTCAAACCGTAACGTTGTGGTGGTACACAATGAGCATTACAGTTGGAGGAATTACCAGTGTTGTGTATGCTTGTTTCTTGTATATACTGAATTTTTCACGGTACACAGCCCTAGCTAGAGCAACATTATAATAAGTTGCATGAAATTGAAAAATTTTATTATTAGTGGATAATCTAGAGATTCTTCTGGAAATATTCTTAACTAGTCCCTGTATAATCGAGAGTGGATAGTTGGATGCTATATTAATGTACTTAATATGATCATTTGACTTATGAAATAGTTCGTCAAGAAAATTCACTCTACGATAATCTTTACCTATAGTAATGTTTAATCCTAATTTTTTGAAAAGTCTAAAGAAATTTTTCCTATGCCTTTCTAAGTGTCTAGAAAAAATAAGGTGTCATCCCTATATAGACCCCCTGTTACTTCTGGAAAGGAAAACTGGATTAATAAAAGGATATATATTCCAACTGGCCTGAGCAGAATCATGTGAGCCCATTCCTATATCAAATGCATTTTCATTATCTAATCTACTTCATAATCTACCATCAAAATCTACTAGAGTGGCTCGCATGACATCTATTTCGCATCGGGACAAATCGGAACTTTTCATGCTAAAAATCAGGGCTTGATTAAGAAGGATCAGGTTGATGGTGGCACAGTAGCTCTCTATATCTAGTTGCAAGAATTTACTAGTCTTACTAATTTCTAGAAGCTTGAACCATCCAACTACCTCTTGGGTATCAGACCAGAGGGCTAATCTAATTTTAGACTTAAGGATGGGTATTACCCTGTCAATGAAAATGAATTTTTTACTAATAATATCTATATCATATTTAGAAGGACAAATCAATCTGAATGAGGGGTCAATAAGAAAGTTAGGTTTATGGTCCTTAAGCAAAATCCAGGGTTTTCGGGGGACGTAGGGTTCAGTTCTATCATCTATGGCTAGTTCTCTGATGATTTGTAGCACTGTATAGTTAATTCTTTTTAATACGTCATTTGTAGCATGTCTATATTTGCTGCATAATTTCTTCCTAATCATAGACTCATATAGTTCAATATCAACAATGCAAATGTTACTTGTTTCGTCTGCTGGTACAAGCATCACCAGAGCTTTCTTGTTGTCAACAAGTAATTTTCTGATTTTCTGTTGATGTATATTACACCTTCCAGGCTACTTCCTGAACTTCACGATCTTGACTATACTATATAATTCTTCTTCAAATCTGGTTAGGTGTTGGTTGGTTGGAGGGTATATCAGCCAAAATGTGTTAACAACAAACAAGATGAGGACAAATATCCGCCAAATATAAATAATGTAAATAATGTGGGGTTGATTTGTTCGACTAAAAGCGATACTCCAGCATGGCCACAGTCACATGACTGAAATAAGTAAAACAATTAAAAACAAAGCCATTATAATCTCGAGCAACATGGGTATCTCAGCTAGTTTTGTTAATATACGGGAATGTATATTAGCATCTTTTCTTGCAATTAACCTTTGAACAAAACTAGGACATTTGAACAAAACCAGGACATTTGAACAAATCTGGGGTTAATTCATTTAATTTGAATTTTTTACACTCTCTGTGAATGACCCCAGCAAAGGAGATAAAATCTTCATTATCTTTTTTAACTAAATTTAAACTCTGCCAATGACTATTGAACAGTGAACTCTCACTGAAAATTCTCGATAATAAATTGTTTCATCAAAACAAGTCTTACCTGGTTTCTTTGGCAGAATATAATTACAGTATTTTTCATGTTCAGTGGGGGATAACTTTCTTAAAAGTAGGTCCACCTTCTTCTCATCATTCCAATTTTTACATTCTTCTTTGAAGATTTCTTCGTATCTTCTAAAATATGCAGAAAAAGTAGTACCTTCTCCTGGGTTATAAATAAATTCTCCAATTGAGTTTGCTACGCCATCTGACGAGAACGCACACGAAGTATTTTCAGACTTCTTCAACATTACTTCCAGTAACTGTTGGCATTGTTGTTGTTGTAACTGCTGCTGTTGTTGCTGTTGCAACTGCACCACGCAAGCCAATAAGTCGTCCATGTTAAAGATATTTTTCTTTGATTTTGTACCAAAAAAAAAATTCTAACGTCTAATGCAAGCTTCAAGTATCTCGTCACCACTTTTATATCCTTCACAAACGTTGGATATATAAAGTAACTAAGCAGAGGTAAAATCAATGTGTTCACAACGTACCTCGCAAGACACCAAAACGCCCTCTCAACGACTCCTACCAACTTCTCATCTCAACCAATACACTACTCTTTGAGAGTTCAGCTAGTCCATTCTTCCAATTCCCCGGTTGTGTCAATGACTCTCACCACAACAATTCGGCACATCAAAAGTATCGTAGAGGACTTCCATAGGTACTTCTTTCCTTGTAACCCTTTCTTCAGCAAACCTTCTTTTCAGCTGATTCATGTATCTTTTATGTTCCCATTTTGAACCTTTCACCATGTATGCCATTTTACCAATCCGTTTTATCATTTCGCCTTTCTTCCCAACCTTGTTTTCCATTTCTGTACACTCTGGAAAACACCTTATCATCAGTTTTTAAATACTTGATCAAATTTTTAGTATTTTCCCTGGTTTTTATTTTTCTTCCAGGTAATAATTTGCCAAAAACTGACAATTTTTCTTGCAAACATCAATTCAGCAGGTGACATGCCAGAAGGGGTATTTGAGTTTGGCATTACACAGTAAACTCTCAGGGATTGTTGCAATGCTACATCATCCACTACCTCATTTCTGGATTTCCTTAGCGCCCTTTTGAACATGTCCACAAAGTGTTCGGCTTGTCCGTTTGATCTTCGATGATACGGAAGAATAGTGATATGTTCAAGTGAGAACATCTTGCAAAATTTCTTAAATTCACTTGCAGTAAATTGTGTAGTGTTATCGGAGACTATGGTGTCTGGAACATCATACCTTGCAAAAAGTGTAGAAAATTCACTGTTACTGTGGAGGTTAGTTACATTTACACATTTCTGGCCATTTTGTATAGGTATCTACCACGATTAGATAATATGATCCATTTAATAGTCCTGCACAATTTATGTGTAGTCTGGTCCATGGAATATCAGTCTTGGGTTAAGGTTGAAATTTTATAGGTGGTGATTTTGCTGCAAGAGCACAACTTCAGCAGGATTTTACCAACTTCTCAATGTCTAGGTCCATTTTCAGCCAGTAAACATAACTCCTCATAAGTGACTTCATCCTAGAAATTCCTGGATGTCCAGTATGGAATTCCTTTAACATTCGATTTTGTAGTGAGAGAGGCACTGCCATCTGTTGACTGTATGTGTGGGAATACCCTTTTTTGATCCATAGATCAACAATAATAGGCAGTGATCTGTCTTCAAATAGAACCTTCTTCCATGTATGAATTTATGGAATTTCTTTACTGCTTCCTTCTCTATTTGACTAGCTTTTCTAAGCCAGCAATAATGAATATGAAGCATGAGCTACAGTTTTCACACTACCATCTTTATATTTGTGAAAAATCACAGCTCCAATACCACTTTCACTAACATCTGCTGCCATTACTATTTCTAAATTCAGGTCAAAATGTGATAACGACAATTCCGATATTAAGACGTTTTTTAATTTCTTCAAAAGCTTTTTAGCATATGTCTGACCAGTTCCACTTAACGTCTTTTTTTTAACAAGTTATTCAGGCGTGCTCTTAAATCATGCCTATTTAGTATGTATATCTGGTAGTAATTTGCAAGCCCCAAAAATGTTTGTAACATTGTAATATTTGTTGTGGAAGGCATATTTTTTATTGCACTTGCCCTAGATAGGTCTGGTCTACGTCTATTTTCATCGATAATCTGCCCTAGATATTTCATTCTTGGCATAAAAAATTCACACTTTTCCTCATTGAGCTTGAAACCATAATCTTTTCTTCTCTTGAAGACCTTTTTAACTTGTTCAGCATGCTGACCACAAGATTCACTTTTTATGAGTATGTCATCAAGATAAGCTATTGTGAAATCCAAACTTGTGAGCATAGTGTCCATAACTTTTGAGAAAATACCTGGTGCTACCTTTATACCAAAACTAAGTTGATTAAATTTGTACAATCCTTTATGGGTATTTATCATTAGTAATTTTGAACATTGCTCATGAACTAGTACCTGTAGCTATACTTCAGATAGGTCCAACTTTTAAAACAATTTTCTTCCATTCAACTTCGAGAAAATTTCTTCCAGACTTGGCAACGGGGTAATTATATGGCATCAAACATTCATTTAACCCTATTGAAAAATCAGCACATACACAGATTTAATTATTTTTTGTCTTGACATAAACTGTTGGGGATACCCATTCAGTGTAATATATTTTTTCAAGTCTGTCCAATTTTTAGTTAACTTGTTTCAATGCTGCAAAAGGTATAGTCCTGTGGTTTAAATACTAGTATAGAATTTTCTTTTACTTGAAACTTCGCCTTTGTTTTGGTGCAAAGACCTAATTCATAAGAAAAAACTTCACAAAAAATCTTTTTTAATTCTTCCAATGCCTTATTTGTACTGGTGGAAAAAACATTCACATTTTTACAAAACAAATTTATGGGAAGGTCCCGTAAGTTAAATAATGCTATCCAGCCTGTTCCAAATAAATCTGTCATATTATTCAGCACAAAATTTTGACTTTTAAAGTTTTTTCACAAAATGTAACATCACTTATTTTCAAAGTTTCTTTCAACCTAGGGTTTCTGATTTTTCTTCATGTATCTGCGTTAATTATCATAATATCACTGCCTGTATCCAATTGTAACTTGATATTCACATTATTCATTTTTACAAGCACAAATTTTCTTTTCTGAGCCTCACTTTGATTTTTTGTTGACAATATTCTGCAAAGAAAGAGGCCTGGAAATGCCATTATGAAAGACTGCTGAACATGGAGAATAAATGGGAGGAGGAGAGTCTGCCAAATGTTGACCCAACAGAGGGACCAGCTACTCAAATCGACAGGATATGAAGACAGGGAAAGCCCCCAGTCCATCAGGAATCACCGCTGAGATGCTTAAAATATCTGGCAGTGTGGGTTATGGTCTAATCACCTGTACTGAAAATCAGGTGTTCCACGAAGGAGTCATACCCAATGACCAGTGTCGCAGGTAAAGGTGATGCCTTAGATAGAAATAATTACAGAGGTATTAAATTGTAGCATCAGGTGATGAAAGTTATGGAAAGAGCCATAGCCCAACTAATTAGGGAGAGAGTTAGCCTAGATGAGATGCAGTTTGGTTTCGTGCCAGGGAGAAGTACCACTGATGCTATATTTCTGGTAAGATAGCTGCAGGAAAAATACCTAGCCAAAGATAAACCTCTGTACTTGGCCTTTGTTGACTAGGAGAAAGCCTTTGACAGGGTCCTCCAATCCCTTATCTGGTGGTCAGTGCGGAAACTAGGGATAGACAAGTGGTTGGTTAGAGCTGTACAAGCCATGTACAGGAATGCTGCCAGTAGGGTGAGGGCTGGCAGTAAGTACAGCAAAGAATTCAGGGTACAAGTAGAGGTTCACTAAAGATCGGTGCTCAGCCCCTTCTTGTTCATCATAGTATTCAAATCAATAACAGAGGAATTTAAGACAGGCTGTCCATGGGAGCTCCTCTATGCTAATGACATTGCTCTTATAGCTGAATCACTACCAGAACTAGAGAAAAAGTTTCTAGAATCGAAAGGCCTTAGAGTTAACCTAGAAAAAACCAAAGTCTTAGTAAGTAGGAAGGCAGACAAATCACAAATCCCTCCAGGTATATGGCCCTGCTTGATCTGTAGAAAAGGCATAGGTAGAAACTCCATAAGATGCATCCAGTGTAAGCTTTGGACACATAAAAGGTGCAGCAATATCAGAGGAAGGTCAACAAGGAAACTAGCTATTGTATGTGGAAGATGCACAAGTACAATAAATGTTGAAAATGTGCAGAAAATAGACTCCATCAACTGCCTGGTGGGCAAAGCTAGAGGCATTAGATAGTTTCCATTATCTAGGTGAACCAAGTTAGTAGTGGAGTGGGGAGCTCTGAGAGTGTAGCTTTGAGAATAAGATTAGGCTGCGCAAAGTCCAGAGAGCTCCTACCTGTGCTAGTAACAAAGTGCCTCTCTCACTCAGAGTAAAAGGAAGATTGTATGATGCTTGTGTGCAAACAGCTATGCTACATGGCAGTGAAATATGGGCTGTGACAGCTGAGAACATGCGTTGGCTTGAAAGAAAATGAAATGGTTGAGGTAGACCCAGGAAAATATGGGATGAGGTGGTGAAGCATGACCATCAAACTTTGAACCTCACAGAGGCAATGACTAGTGACTGAGGCTCTTGGCAATGTGCTCTGCTTAAGAGCTGGTGGCACATAAAAAAAATCAACCTTTGAACGTCAGGCCTTTGGCAATATGCTGTGCTTGAGAAAACCTGTCAAGCCAAGTGAAATCATAGTCATGGCTGATGTTGGCGTCACATAAATGGCACCCATGCTGGTGGCACATAAAGAGCACTGTTCAAACATTGGGCCTCACAGAGGCAAAGTGGCTGAGTTCCTTTCAGGTATTGGGCCTCACAGAGGCAAGAGTTGCTGAGCTCCTTACGAGTGTTGGGCCTGACAGAGGCAAAGTGGCCATGTTCCTTTCAAGCGTTGGGCCTCATAGAGGAAAAGTGGCTGAGTTTCTTTTGAGTGTTGGGCCTCACAGAGGTAATGACTGAGACCTTTCGCATTATGTCATACTTGAGAAGAAGACCCATCAGGCCAAGCAAAATCACAGTCATGGCAGATACCAGTGTCATGAAAATGGCAACCATGCCGGTGGCTTGTAAAAGCACCCATTACACTCTCAGAGTGGTTGGTGTTAGGAAGGGTATCTAGTCATAGAAAACTATGCAAAATCAGACTGGAGTCTGGTCCAGCCTCCCAGCTTGCCAGTCCTGGTCAAATCATCCAACCCAAGCCAGCCTGGACAACGGATGTTAAATGATGATGATGATGATGATGAAGAATACTTTCTTACCAGAATTTTATTCATTTCACTCTACAATGTGAGCTTATATGTCCGATTTTTGCACACTCAAAGCATTTTAGATTTTTAAAAACACAGTTACATTTAAAATGTAAGCCTCTGCACCTACAGCAGGGATCGAGTCTTGGCAATTGTTTTCCTTTTTTCTTATCCATTACAGGTCAACATGCATGCATATGAGATTTCATCCGTGCTATGTCTTAAATTTACAATCATCTGGCATTCCTCTGCCACTGCCTGTAGAGTTAATTTTTAGTTCGGTTCTAATTTTGTTAATATACAGGAATGCATATATGCTTTCGAAAAAGCCCTTGAACAAAAATTAGACATTGAAACATGTCCAGGATAAATTCATTTAATTTGAATTTTTTACATTGTTTACAACCCCAGCAGAGGTGATGAAATCTTCATCATCTTTTTTTTACCAAATTTAAACTCTGCCAGCAAGTACTGAACAAGGAACTTCTTTCACTTGTAGCAAGTCATAAAAGGCAGCAATATGACATAATGGTCGTTTGCCCAAACAAGCATAATTGTTGGTAATTCCATTGGTTAAAATTACTGTTCATATCTGAATTCTAAACTTTCATCAAAGAGAATTCTTTCAAAGAATATGGTTCTTAGAATTTAGGTCTGAGCAGTTATAAAAACTCTGATTTTAGGGAAATTAATCAATGATCATTGGATGTTACTTATCTCCACGACATTCACTGATTGAGATATTGGCTATTTTTTATGCCATGTCTATGATAAAAATCCAACAAGACTTATTTGAATTGTTGTGAACTCTAGTAGTTAGTATGAAGGATTAGCTAGTGTGAATTTTAAGTTGTAATTCTCTACTATAAATGCTAAATGTACATAAATAAAGTAATGTAGACATAAATTCCGACTACCAACACATGAGACTCCAGTGCCTTCTTCCTTGCCTCAACGAGACACATTACTCTTACAAGAGTTTGACAAGTCCACCTTTTAATCACACAGGGGTATTAATGCTTATCACCACAACGGTGGAGGGGATATTAATTTACTTGGAAACAGGTAAGAGTTGATGATAAGAAAAGCATCCAATAACAGAAAATCTGCCCAAACAAATTCCATCCAACCCATGCAAACACACAAAAATGGGTGTTAAAATGATGATGATGACAATGCTTACATGGTAGTGATTGTAGTAAATGTGGTGATTCATAAAATAAATTTTAATCTGGCAAAAATCCTAGATTTGAATCAGAACAGATACCTGAACAGTTGTGCGGTTCTATCTCCTTTGTTAGGCTATGAAAACTAATGTAAAATTGTTTTTTCTTGTGTGCAAATTCATATCTCAGCTTTGAAATGGTTTTATAACAGATTTTATAAGTCTATTCAGTTATGAAAAAAAAGAATTGTTTTTCCCAGATTAATTGAAGAAAGTTTGCACTGAACATTTACAAGTTATCCAATACCTGAAAATATAGAATTAGAAGGGAGAATTTGACTAACACTGTAGGAAACAAAATTCTTGGACTGTTGCTAAAAACCTTTGATTTCAAGAAATCTGGACAGATAACTGTACAGGGGAGAGCCATTTCATTGACTGTTCAGAAAGAGATCTGCTGGCAAGATTAAAGCATTTAAAACTGTCTTCTCATTTAGATGAGAATGGCTCAATAGAAGAGAATCAAAGTAATACAAAATTAAGAAACTGGGCAGCTTAAAATGATGAGATATTTCATTATATATAAATTCATTAGAATAGATAGATACATCTGCAGTTCAATTTTGAACCAAATGACCTTTGAAATTTACTACTTAAACATTATTATTTAAACTGTATGACCTAATCCATATTAACAGTGCAAACTAATGTTGGTTTTTTTTTTATTTGCAAGATAAAGTAATCCTATCAATACACATGATATCTTTCGAGCGACACCGTTGCCAGTGCCCCTGGACTGGCTCATGTGCGGGCGACACATGATATCTTTCGAGCGAGACCGTTGCCAGTGCCCCTGGACTGGCTCTTGTGCGGGTGACACATGAAATGTTTCGAGCGGGATCGTTGCCAGTGCCCATAGACTGGCTCATGTGCGGGAGACACATGAAATGTTTCGAGCGGGATCGATGCCAGTGCCCCTGGACTGGCTCATGTGCGGGCGACACATGATATCTTTCGAGCGATATCGTTGCCAGTGCCCCTGGACTGGCTCATGTGCGGGCGACACATGATATCTTTCGAGCGAGACCGTTGCCAGTGCCCCTGGACTGGCTCTTGTGCGGGTGACACATGAAATGTTTCGAGCGGGATCGTTGCCAGTGCCCATAGACTGGCTCATGTGTGGGAGACACATGAAATCTTTCGAGCGGGATCGATGCCAGTGCCCCTGGACTGGCTCATGTGCGGGCGACACATGAAATCTTTCGTGCGAGATCGTTGCCAGTGCCCATGGACTGGCTCTTGTGCGAGTGACACATGAGGTTTTTCGAGCGAGATCGTTGCCGGTGCCCCTGGACTGGCTCTTGTGCGGGTGGCACATAAAAGACACCATTTCGAGCGTGGCCGTTTTCGTGCGGGTGACACGTAAAAGCACCCACTACACTCTCTGAGTGGTTGGCGTTAGGAAGGGCATCAAGCTGTAGAAACTCTGCCAAATTAGATTGGAGCCTGGTGTTGCCATCTGGTTTCACCAGTCCTCAGTCAAATCGTCCAACCCATGCTAGCATGGAAGGCGGACGTTAAACGATGATGATGGTGATGATGATGATGATGACTATAGCTAAATCTGCTGGGAGTCAAATAGACACAATCTTTCACAATGCTAAAAGAATTTGTTTCTCTACTTCCAGAACAACTATTTAAATACAACAATTCTTTTGCAATTGCTCACACAGGTTTACAGATATCTTAAGGCAAAGGACACTTTAAAATATGAATTTAAAATTTTTTTTAATTACAGTGAAAATTCTGATCTAAAGAAGAAAATGTAACACAGCTAGAAATGATCTCAACTCACGATAAAATGTCTCCATCAATATGCAATCTTTCACTCTGTACATGGCGTGGAGGTAAAATGGGGGCATTCCTTGGTGGTGGATGACACCGGAGATTTTCGAAGATAACTTCTTCCATTTTAAAACTTGGCAGTGCCTCCTTCTTCCTGTAAAATGAAGTATGCTTTGTGAAAGAAAAACAACTTAAAAACTATCTGATGTATTAGAAATTAAATAAACAGAGGCATATAGATTGCATATTAGACTAAGGATTATTTGCCCGTGGGCTTGATTCCTCAAACCATGGAAAAAAGTACTATGTATCACTTCACTGGGCAGGGAATTTCACATTGCCTCAAGTCACTTAAGTGAAAAGGGTGAATAGGTGTTTACAACTGCAACAAACAAATTCTATGAAGAGATAAATCATCTATACACAATTGCTGAAAGACCAAGGAAAACAGAGGAAATACTAGCCTAATTGGTTGGAAGACTCAAGACACATATATGTGTGCATATATAAAATGACAAATAAAAAGAATGGAGTGAGCAAGTCATTTCACTACTTCAATTTACATATTGTTTCATCTTAATTCAATGCACTCTATCTTACAATACAATGTAATAATACATGCTACTATTAATCACATTCCAGGTGTCATTCAGAATTGTGTATAAAATAATATGCTGAACTAATTTAAAGGACATTGAATATACACACATTTTGAGTTGGATGTATTCACATGATCATGTTTACATAATACAAACAAATCAGTGAGGAAACTTTAATTGGTCAAGGGAAAAATTCTTTTTAGTTCAGTTGTCATCATCATCATCATCATCGTTGTTTAACGTCCGCTTTCCATGCTAGCATGGGTTGGACGATTTGACTGAGGACTGGTGAAACCAGATGGCTACACCAGGCTCCAATCTGATTTGGCAGAGTTTCTACGGCTGGATGCCCTTTCTAACGCCAACCACTCAGAGAGTGTAGTGGGTGCTTTTACGTGTCACCCGCACGAAGGCCAGTCAGGCGGTACTGGCAACGTGATAATTAATTATCAGTTGGTTATCAATTCTGATATTCGCAACAAGATTTTATAGCTGTTTGTCTCATTAATAGGTGTTTCATGTTTTTATGACCCTATAAAGGGTATTTTGTTGAATAGTTAGTAGACAAATGTCTGGACATTGGGCTTAGATTTTATCTGTTTAGAAGTATCAATCATCACTACAGTGATTAACCATTCACTCACATACACATAGTGATACATATTCACAGATATGGGCATTAGCATACTGGTCCTGTCTTTCATAATTAAAAACAATTTGTGTATATACACACAGATTTATGCTCTCACATGCATTTTAACTGACCCGTTCATATTTTCTAGTTCATTGATTACGCAAGCATAAATAAATCTGGAAAGAAGGGTTCAATTAATATGGCATTCAGTAGGTAGAAGTTTTCTTGATCCTTAAATGTTGAGTTCATTTACGTCTGGATATTTTGCATAGGTAAATATTTCCAAAAGGGTTTCAGATCATAATTCCACAGATCACAAAAAATTTCTGAGGTTATACTATATGTATACATGCTATAGTTCAAAACAAAATATAAAAACATTAATAACTCATTATTTACATTAGACAGATATTCATCCTCATCTTGTTTGTTGTTAATATGTCTCGGCTGATATACCCTCCAGCCTTCATCAAGTGTCTTGGGAAAATTTTGAACCTGGGTTCTCATTCCTAAGGTATTTTTCAATGTTATTATTATTATTATTATTATTATTCAGGTCACTGCCTGGAATCAAACTCAGAATCTTGGGGTTAGTAGCCCGCGCTCTTAACCACTACACCATATGCCAGTAGTGGTTAAGAGCGCTGGCTACTACCCCCAAGATTCCGAGTTCGATTCCAGGCAGTGACCTGAATAATAATAGACTTCTTAGAGGAGCAAAAGTGGGAGGGGGTCAAGGTAGAAGATATAAGATCTGCTCTCAGGAGGTCAAGCAAATGGAAGTCTTCAGGAAAGGATAAAATTCCTAACTTCTGGTTGAATGCCTTCCCAGAGAGCCATGAACTGCTAACAAAACTTTACAACAATATTTTGCAAAATCCTAGTATGATGCCCTCTTGGCTAGTTAATGGTTTAACATTCCTGCTTCCAAAATATGAGGAAACAAACGAACCAAAAAATTATCAACCCATAACCTGCTTAACAACAATGTATAAGACGCTAACATCTGCCCTAACTGAGTATACCTATAGTTTTTTAATAGAAAGTAGCATATTCCCTAATGAGCAAAAGGGATGTGAACGTGGATCTCATGGTTGTAAAGATCAGCTACTCATCAATAAGATGATCTTAGAAGATTGTCACAAGCGACACAAAAACTTATCAATAGCCTGGATAGACTATAAAAGGCCTTTGATAGCCTACCACATAGCTGGATTAGGAAATGTCTGGAAATGTATAAAATAGCTCCTACTCTGCGAAACTCTTTATCTGTAAGTATGAGATCATGGAGAACCACACTGACGTTGAACAATGACAATGAATCTCTAAATGCTGGAAATGTAAGAATTTCATGTGGCATTTTCCAGGATGACTCACTATCACCACTCCTGTTCTGTCTAGCCTTAATACCTCTCTCAAAATTGCTCAATGATGTACAGTATGGTTATAAAATATTTGATAAAAATATAAATCATCTCATTTACATGGATGATTTAAAGCTCTTTGCAAAAAATGACCAACAACTCAAAGGCCTACTAGCAATTGTTAAACAATTCAGTGATGACATCAGGATGCAATTTGGCCTTGATAAATGTGCAAAAGCTACCTTTATCAAAGGAAAAATGATAAATACATCTAATGTGAACCTTAACCAGCAAAATGTCATAAAAGAGTTAGAACCAGTGAAGAGCTACAAATACCTAGGGATAATTGAAGGGGACAATATCAAGCATTCAGTGATGAGGGAAAGGATCAGAAGAGAATGTTATCGCAGGGTGAGAGCAATACTGAAGACAGAGCTGAACGCAAGAAACAAGATCGAAGCGATCAATGCTCTAGCCATACCAGTCGTGACTTACAGTTTCAATATCGTTAACTGGTCAATTACTGAAATATGTAATGTTGACAGAAAAATACGAAAACTGTTGACAATGCATAGAATGCACCACCCTAAGCCAGATATAGAACGTCTTTATCTGCCAAGAAAAGAGGGAGGCCATAGACTTCTACAGCTGGCATTAACAATGAAGGTAGCCACAATTGGCCTAGACACCTATCTGAAAAATTCTGAGGACTGGATGCTAAAACTTGTCTCAAAACATGAAAGCAAGAAAGCATCTTACTCAGTAACAAAACAGGCAAAGGAATATCTAAGTGAATTCCAATTCCAACAAATTCAAGAATTAGACGAACTAGAAACACCCGCAGAAAAAGCTAAGTGCTTGAAAACCCGTGCTAAAGTTGCTGCCTTAGATATTATGACTGATAAATGGCATGGAAAACCTTTCAATGGCAAATACCCAAAGAGAGCAAATAATGCAGATATTGACAAAGCCCTTACCCATCAATGGTTAATGGCCTCTGGCTTGAAATCAGAAACAGAGGGGTTTATCATAGCAGCCCAAGATCAATGCCTACCTACAAAGAACTACCAAGCCAACATATTAAAGAACGGCAGCTTCCCATTATGTCGTATATGCCAACAACAAAATGAGACCATCGATCATGTTGTCTCCATGTGCAGTCTGCTTGTGCCTACAGAGTATCTCAACAGGCATGATAGAGCTGCACAATATATTCACTGGGTAATATGCAAAAACCTGGACTTGCCCCATGATAAAAACTGGTGAGAACACAAACCACCCCCAGTACTTGAAAATGATCACATCACACTCCTCTGGAACTTCACCATTCAAACTGACAGAAAGATAGATGCAAATAGGCCAGACATCATACTGAAAGACTTCAGACAAAAATCATGCCTCCTCATTGATGATATGACTGTCCCAATCGATATAAACGTATCTGTCAAGACCTACCAAAAACTGAGCAAATATAAAGATCTTGAAATAGAAATTAGCAAAATGTGGAACCTGAAGACTAAAACAATACCTATTGTCATAGGTGCCCTGGGAATGACAGCAAAATGGGCTGATTACTACCTAGCTCAGATACCAGGAAACCCCAAAATGGCTGAAGTTCAAAAGATAGTGCTCATGGGAACTGCCCATATCCTACGTAAAATACTGTTTATGTGATCTCAAATTTTAAAACAAACACATAATTTTCTTATGGTTTCTTAAACATTCTCTAGAACAACACTATGTACAAATGCAAATATATGGTACCCTAGGCATAACACCTACATGAACTTCTAACTTGTTGTCTCTTGAAGTCTCTGGGTGAGACTTGGATCCAACTTGTACAAATGCAAAGCAAAAGTCAAACATAAAATAATAATAATAACAATAATAATAACATCGAAAAATACCTTAGGAATGAGAACCCAAGTTCGAAATTTCCCCCAAGACACTTGATGAAGGCTGGAGAGTATATCAGCCGAAACGTTGTGTTAACAAGATGAGGACAAATATCTGTCAAATGTAAATAATGTACATAATTCCTCATCGCTTAAATATAGAACTATATTAACTCAATGCAAAATTTGTGGGGTTATATCTCCTGAAAGTCTTTCTATGACACAGGTATGGCTGTGTGGTAAGAAGCTTACTCCCCAACCACATATTTCCAGGTTCAGTCTCACTGTGGGGCACCTTGGGCCAACCAAAGCCTTATGAGTGGATTTGGTAGATGGTAACTGAAGGAAGCTCATTGTGTGTGTGTGTATTTGTTTGTCCCCCACCACTACTTGACAACTAGTGTGGGTGTGTTTACATCTCTGTAACTTAGCAGTTTGGCAAAGAGACCAATAGAATAAGTACCACACTTAAAAAAGAAAAAAATTAGTACAGTTTTTCTATTCAGGTTGATGAGTCAACAGATCTTATTAATAACTGTCATGTAGCTTTTGTAAAATTTGTCAGTGAGGGTGAAATTCAAGAAAATTTCCTATGCTGCAAAGAACTACCTGAGACAGATACCTCGTATCTGGAAACAAGAGGTCTCTCCTGGAAGGACTATGTTGGCATTTGTACTGATGGTACCCCATCAATGGTTGGCTCCATAAAGGTTTTGTTTCTCTTGTAAAACAATAAAATCCCAATATAATCTCAACACACTGCTTTCTTTGCAGAGAGGTCTTGGTTTCAAAATCACTTGGAGATGAATTGAAAAAAGTTTTTGACGATGCTACAAAAATGGTCAACTTTATTAAACAAAGACCAGTTCACTCCAGAATGTTAAAAGAGTGTGTGAAAGCCTGAACAAAGAACATAAATCTATTGCTATATGCAGAATTCCAGTGGCTGAGTAGAGGAAAAGTTTTAAATAGGGTGTTTGAGCTGAGAGATGAGTTGCAGAAATACTTTCAAGAAACCAATAGGCAAAATTTTCCTAAGTGCTTTGAAAACGAAAAATAGCTGCAGAGGCTAAGCTACTTATCAGATATTTTTCATTACATGAATCAACTGAACAAGTCACTGCAAAGCCCCAGAGAAAATATACTGGCTTCAAGTGATAAAATTTTTGCATTTAAAAGAAAAGTGGAAAAAACATGTAGCAAAAGGAAATTTTGAGATGTTTCCACTACTTCGTGGGCTTAAAAGTGAAAAGGGATATCAGAAAATTTCAAGTCTTAGTGAATCCCACCTGGATGTACTATTTATCAGAATTGAAAATTACTTTCTTTCCCTTTCAGTGCAGGTATATGAGTGGGTGAGGGATCCATACTCTGAATCTTCTGGCCATCCTGAAAACCTGACATTAAAAGAAGAGGAAGAACTTTAGTGAGCTGCAGTGTGATCGTACATTCAAAATAAGATTTACCGATCTATCTCTAGACAAGTTCTGGATTTCTGTGAAAGAAGAGTCTCCTACCATTCATAGGAAAGCAATAAACATATTGCTGCAGTTTTCAACCTCTTACATGTGTGAGCAAGCCTTTTCTTATTTAACAAAGACAGAAATTGTCTCCTTTCAATTGAAAATGAAAACCATGTGTTTATCTAAAGTTTGACCTCAAATTAAGTATTTGTGTAGCAAAAGACAGGCACAGGTTTCACATTAGAGAAGCACATTTCACTTTATCAAATGGCTTTAAAAGCAACATTTCCTTGTATAATTTATTGGTTTGCAGTACATTTTGCCTTGATTTATCTTTTGTCTATTCATCATTGCCAGAAAAGGATAAATAAATATTAAATTAATACACAATTATCTGTTTTCATTCCATTTACATTTATGTATTATAGGTATATAATATTGGTTACTTATGTTTGTTTTTTACATTTAAGTTTAGGTTTTTTTTTGTGTGTGTGAATGAAAAATTCATGATGAGGCATCATAAACGAGCAGTATGACTCTTATCTAGCATTAGCAATACATTTGACAAAGAAGTATTAATTTTTTCTTTTATATATATATATATATATACAGGGATTAATCTTCTCTCTTCTCTCCTTTGCGCCACATGGGCTCAACTCCCCTTCCCTCTTCATCTAACCCCCTCCCCTGCCTCTCTCTCCCCCTCCCTCTCCTCCCACCCACCTCTCCCCTCCTACTTCTCTGTACTTCTCTTCACCCCTACTCTTTTTCTGTTACTCTCTCTCTTACTCTCTTTCTCTCTCTCTTACTCTCTTTCTCCTTGCTTTCTCCCTCCTCCCATACCCACCTTCTCCCTCTCTTATATCCAACTTCCCCTTCCCCCTTCATCGTCAACCCTCTCTCATAAGCTAATCCCATCCCACCCCACCCCATCCAATTCCTTACACCCACCCCAACCTCTGCCTACCTACATACCCCTACCTCTACCCCCACCCTCAGCCTAACCCACACTCCACCCATGCTTTCCTCACTCTCGCCTCCCCTGCCTTCGCCTTCCCCCACCTCCCAACACCCTCACATCACTTCACAACACATACCAAGCACACACTACAACTGACCAACTCCTTTCTCCCCTCCCCATTTTTTCACACCTACATACACACATATATACGTTAAGATCACCAGCATTCTCTCTCACACACACACACACACACATACACACACACACAAACACACACACAGCTCCTCGTATTTGGGTCACCGTTTCTTTCCACTTTTGTTTCTTTCCCCTTTTGTTATCTCCCCTTTTTCTTAGTTCTCCTGCGTGAACTTTCTGTCCGGCAGTCGCCATGATAGATCGCTGACCAAAACATTCAATTTTTTTTCTTCGTGTTTTGCTCCTTGTTTTCTCCGCATTCTTTCTGTTGAAGAGCGTAGCTCGAAACGTTAAAGACTTTCTCTATTCCCGAGCGTTAAACTAATACATCCTTTTGTTGTTTACACCACCTGTCCTTGTCTGTCCACATGGGTTTGTTTACATCAATTCAGCAGTTTCCATAAAAAGTGTTTGGAAAGAACGCGAAAGAGATAGAGAGAGCGCGCTCTCCCTCCCTTACACACATGCCAGTTATCTCTCTTTCTTTCTTTCTTTCTCTCTCTCTCTCTCCCTGTCTCACACACACAGCAACATTACACACACACAGTAACATTACACAAACACACATGCTGCTCTCTCACACTAACAAAAGAACTTCACATACACACCACACTTTCTATCTGGCATACTCACTATAAAAAGAAAGCGTGTATTTCTTTTTGGCAACATGTGTTTTGTGTGTAATGTTGGTGTGTGTGTGTGTGTGTGAGAAAGAAAGAAAGAAAGAGAGATAACTGGTATGTGTGTGTAAGGGAGGGAGAGAGAGAGAGAGAGAGAGAGAGAGAGAGAGAGAGAGAGGGGGGGGGTATTTTTTTCTTTTTGCTTGTTGTTTCCTGCGTTTTTTTCTTTTTGCTTGTTAGCTGCCTACCACACAGACGCTGGCAAACAAAATGTATCTCTCCTTCACCCTCCCTCTCACAAACATACAATTTCTCTCTCTCTCTCGCCTTCACGAGTATACGCACAGATTTGATCTTTCCATGTCAACAAACTTCAAAATTGGTAAAATTTTATCGATTTTTACAGCTATACGCGGATGCCTCTGAGAGAAAAACTTCGCTAAAATGCACATAAGGTCATGACACATTTCCTCCTAAAATTGGAGGGACATGCGTACTAATTTGTGGACGTGCATAAACTACATTCACGTATACACACACATCCTCTCTTTTATATATATACAGATTATTGCTGTCAATATCTATATTATTATTATTATTATTATTATTATTATTATTATTAAGGCAGCAAGCTGGCAGATTCTTTACCATGCCAGACAAAATGTTTAGTGGTATTTGCCATGATACTTTACATTCTGAATTCAAATTTCGACTAGGTTGACTTTGCCTTCCATCTTTTTGGAATCATTGAATTAAGTACCAATCAAGCACTGGGGTCAGTGTAATTGACTAGCCACCTCCCACAAAATTTCAGGCCATGTGCCTATGGCAGAAAGGATTATTTTTATTACTATTATTACTCTGATTATTGTTAATGTTAATATTACAGCTAATACCAACACTAGGTTCAATGTAATCAACTTACCCCATCCCTGAACTTGCTGGCTTTGTGCCAAAATTTGAAACCAATATTACAACTAGCACTATCTTTACTAATATTACTATAATAAAAACTATCTCCTATGCTACTCCTATAATCATTATATTCCACACTAGATACATTAGGGATCTTTATGTTTTCATCATCTATTGAATTATTTTCTGCACTTATATCATCATTATTACTTAATTCATCCACAGGCAGCTTGACAATCTCAATAGTATTACTAATAAAACAATTATTGATCTGGTTACTTATCTTTCTAGTTAATTTTTTTATTATTTAACTTAAATATATAGTATTACTCTAAGTTATACAATATTGCATAGGAGAGTTTCACCATATGCCTATTAAAAATCTTGTGGTATTTACTAGACTTAGGGAAATGTCTATCCAAAGTGTGGAAAAACACCTGAGCAATTCTAGCGACATGTGGAATCTGGAGATCAGATTATACCACAGTATCCTCTTTTTACATATCCTTTGATTAAGGTAACTATTATTGTTCATATAATACTTATTCTCATGTATGGTAGAAGTTCCATTGGGCTTGGGAATTATTTTTCCCCCTAGTTAGTGTTGTTCAATACTTTTAACCAACAG
>NC_142942.1:26807307-26824807 GCF_046866305.1 Octopus bimaculoides | reverse complement strand
TCTACTCTCTGGAGTGCAGGCAGGAGAGATATGTAATAATATACATATGGAAAATACTGGAAGGACTGGTGCCAAACTTTGGCATCAAGTACTACAAGAATGCCCACACAGGTCGCCACTGCATGGTACCAAAGGTGCCGTCCACTGCATCTCACATAAGAACAAGGTACTGCAACAGCCTCGGTTTCAGAGGACCTCAGCTCTTTAATGCCCTGCCAAAACATTTGAGAGACCTGCAAAACATATAGAGGT
This sequence comes from Octopus bimaculoides, assembly GCF_046866305.1. Taxonomy (NCBI): domain Eukaryota; kingdom Metazoa; phylum Mollusca; class Cephalopoda; order Octopoda; family Octopodidae; genus Octopus; species Octopus bimaculoides. Next base: position 26,824,555 of record NC_142942.1, on the reverse strand, counting down.
CTTCAAGACAAAACTCGACGCTTTTCTCTCCACGATACCAGACGAACCAATGGCTCGAAATGAGACACAGTTTAGGGCAGCAATGTCAAATTCTCTTATACACCAGATGTGCCATCAAAACTCTTGATTGGACTATATCAGGTGGAGGAGAAGAGCCATGTAAGGAACGTGAAGAGAGCACAGCATAAAGACGGAAAATCACGGTGGTGCTCCAGCATGACCACAGCCACTTGGCTGAAACCCATAAATAAATAAATAAATATATATTATATAAATATAAATATAAATATATATATATATATATATATAATTAGAGAGAGAGGCATCAAGCTGTTAGATCAGGTTATGAAAATTACAGAGAGGGTCATAGTCCAACTAATTAGGGAGCGAATCAATTTAGATGAGATGCAGTTTGGGTTCGTGCCAGGTAAAAGCACTACTGATGCCTTATTTCTAGTGAGACAGTTGCAGGAGAAATACCTAGCTAAGGATAAACCTCTGTACCTGGCTTTCGTTGACATGGAGATAGCCTTTGACAGGGTCCCCCGATCCCTTATCTGGTGGTCAATGAGGAAACTTGGGATAGAAGAATGGTTAGTGAGAGCTGTGCGAGCCATGTACAGAGATGCTGCCAGTAAGGTGAGGGTTGGAAATGAGTACAGCAATGAATTCCGGGTAGAGGTAGGGGTCCACCAAGGTTCCGTCCTCAGCCCCCTCTTATTTATCATAGTCCTCCAGGCAATCACAGAGGAGTTCAAGACAGGTTGCCCCTGGGAGCTCCTCTATGCTGATGACCTTGCCCTAATTGCGGAGTCACTATCAGAACTAGAGGAGAAGTTTCAGGTGTGGAAGCAAGGTCTAGAATTGAAGGGCCTTAGAGTCAACCTAGCTAAAACCAAAATCCTAATAAGTAGGAAGGTAGATAAAACACAAACCCCTTCAGGTAGATGGCCCTGCTCAGTATGTAGAAAAGGAGTAGGTAGTAACTCTATAAGATGTACCCGGTGCAAGCTATGGACACATAAGAGGTGCAGCAACATCAAAGGCAGGTTAACTAGCAAGTTAGTTTTTGTTTGTGGCAGATGTTCAGGTGCAATAAAGACTGTAAACAAACAGGAAACAACTTCTATGTCATTCCAGGGTGAAAAACTAGAGGTAGTCGATAGCTTCCGCTATCTGGGCGACCAAGTTAGTAGTGGGGGTGGGTGCGCTGAAAGTGTAGCTGCTAGAATAAGAATAGCCTGGGCAAAGTTTAGAGAGCTCTTACCCCTGCTGGCGACAAAGGGACTCTCACTCAGAGTAAAAGGCAGACTGTATGACACATGCGTACGAACAGCCATGCTACATGGCAGTGAAACATGGGCTGTAACTGCTGAGGACATACGTAAGCTTGCAAGGAATGAAGCCAGTTTGCTCCGTTGGATGTGTAATGTCAATGTGAATACCCGTCAGAGTGTAAGTATCTTGAGAGAAAAGCTGAACATTAGAAGCATCAGTTGTGGTGTGCAAGAGAGACGATTGCGCTGGTATGGACATGTGGTGAGAATGGATGAGGATAGCTGCGTGAAAAAGTGCCACACCCTAACAGTTGAGGGAACCCGTGGAAGAGGTAGGCCCAGGAAGACCTGGGCTGAGGTGGTGAGGCAAGACCTTCGTACATTGGGCCTCACCGAGGCGATGACTACTGACCGAGACCTTTGGAAATGTGCTGTGCGTGAGAAGACCCGGCAAGCCAAGTAAGATCGTTGCCAGTGCCCCTGGACTGGTTCTTGTGCGGGTGGCACATGAGATGCACCATTTTGAGCGTGGCCGTTGCCAGTACCGCCTGACTGGCTCCCGTAGGATTTTCGAGCGAGATCGTTGCCAGTGCCCCTAGACTGGCTTGTGCGGGTGGCACATAAAGGACACCATTTCGAGCGTGGCCGTTTTCGTGCGGGTGACACGTAAAAGCACCCACTACACTCTCTGAGTGGTTGGCGTTAGGAAGGGCATCCAGCTGTAGAAACTCTGCCAAATTAGACTGGAGCCTGGTGTTGCCATCCGGTTTCACCAGTCCTCAGTCAAATCGTCCAACCCATGCTAGCATGGAAAGCGGACGTTAAACGATGATGATGATGATGATGATAATATATATATGTGTGTGTGTGTGTGTGTGTGTGTGTGTATGTATGTATGTATGTATGTATGTGAGTATGTATATATATTTATTTATATACATTGTATATTAGTAGAAACAACTGATGCGGAAGACAGAGTAAGCTGGAAACTTTATCACAACGATCATTTCGATACATCGTGCATTGCTCCCTCATGGATAAGAAAACTATACAATGAGTTCCAATGGAGGGTGCATTGGAATTCATTGTATAGTTTCCTACCCATAATGGAACATTGCATGATGTGTCAAAACTACCGTTGTGATAAAGTTTCCAGTATACGCTATCATCCATATCAATTGTTTCTACTATACTAAATGGGCACTGAGGAATTCTTAACCTATATCTAGCAATGATTGTGCAATTACCGTGTATTATGCAATGTAGCTATAAGCAGTGAACATGCTTTGCCAGCATATTACTAGCAACATACCTAAAGTGCAGTTTTAATTTTTAATTTAAATCTAAACTTTAATTATAACTATATATACACACACACACGTGCGTGTGTGTGTGTGTGTGTGTAGATATGTACACATTAGTTTGTATTTTATATGTAATCTAATGTGTATGCAAATGTGTTAAGATTTTTTTTTTTTTTTGTATGTCTATCATGCATAGACGTAGGTATGGAATGTGAGAGTAAATGACCATTTAAATCTTTTGTGTTGGGCTAATTCACTTGTACTTGTCTACATTTAACAGACAGGAAGTCTGCTATGTATTTGATGACCATTTGATATATGCCCTGGCACCACTGTGTCTATAGCAACCTCAGATTATTTTGATATTGCTATGCTGAACCATAAATTAAATTTTCGTCATTCTTTCCTCCTGTGATTTTTCATGTCTTTTAATTGCCTATTTGACCACACCTACTTTCTCTTCTATAAATTGGAATGTTCAACTTGAACACAACACTAGCTTAAATTAGTAGGATAAATCCCTGGTTAAACATTTAAATTAAATTAAGCCTGATAATGGTGAAATTGCATAATATTATGTAATCTTTTACAACTATGTTGAATAAAATTCTACCAAAATAGCTGTCACTAATTTAAATGCCATTTGTGTATTACTATTTTATACTTACGACGCACCAAAGATACACTGGCAAGTCAGATCATTGGTTATCAATTGGACTTGATATTTACATAACCACAGTACCCTGTAGAGGACACTGCAAACAGATTTAGGTGTATTTACACCATTTGCCCACAGCAAGAAATTTTCTTCATGACAAAACATACTGAATGGCTTATTTATGAGTTTGAATGTGCCACAAGCATATTTGAATGGGTAATAACATTGCATTTATACATATCACTGCTTAGTACTCCCACTCTGTAATGTCCTTATGGTGAACCACCACATAGCACTATCAGTAACCATATGGTGACTGAAATAGCATTAAAGAAACAATCTCTTTTATCAGTTTGCAGCATCCCCTGACAAGTGTCTGTGACCAAAAAGTAAATTTTCTCTCCAAAATGCTTGCATCTCACAGTCTAGATAGGTAGTGCTGTGAACAGATTTTGGTGTATTTACAACATTTGTCTACAGTGAGAAATTTTCACCATGAGAAAACAGTGACTGGCTTGTTTAACCCTTTAGTGTTTAGACCGGCCAAAACTGGCTGGAAATTATTCCCATTTATTTGTTTGAAACAGCCAAATCCAGCTGTATCTGATTCCTCAACAAAATCGCTAAAAAATTAAACAAATTACATTACTGAATTCTCATAGTTTTGAGATAATCTATCTATGAGAATGTGTGTGTGTCTGTCTGCATCACTAAAACTTGAGAACTACCCAACCGATTTCATTCAAATTTTACACATGCTTTACTTAGAGTCCATGCAGTGTCATGGGCCAAAACATTTTCGACTTCTTGCCTAATGTGAGCCCAGAGCAATCTCTTATCTCTTATACAATTTCAGTATTATGTGTCAAAAGTGAAACAGTAACATCTCTATTGTGATGTGAGATATTTCAGTTTTAATACTTTCAATATTAATACTCAAACTATTATGTCACATATATACATATTGTGTGTATGTATATACATAGATTTATATGTATATATATATATATATATATATGTATATATATGTGTGTATACATATGAATGTATAGATGTATACATATAGATTTATATGTATATATGTATCTATAAAGTAACAAACTGAGGAAAAGAGATCTTTCAAAGGGGTGTCTTAAACATTTAATTCACTGGTACATCAGTTGAATACCACATAAATATTGGTATAATGCAATTACTAAGATAATTAAATACAAGGACCTTTTTGTGTGCACAGTCTGTGACAGACCATGCCTGTTTTTGGCTGGCCTCAAATCTCACCTGCGAACCCATGGAAAACAAACTTCAACTAGCTATTCTAATTATATGTCTGTGCACACGTTTGAATGTGGTGTGTGCCAGAGGGCTTGCAAATCCAATGGGGGTCTTAAAAGACATGTTAGGATCCACAATGAGCAGAACTTACCTGCAGGTATTGGTAGTACAAATCAGAGGTGCAATCTGTGTGGGTGTTTTTTCAAAACATTGTCTGGTTTAAAAAGCCACATCAGACGCCATGAAAGGGCTAAGGTGTAGGTGCAGGAGGTGGTCAAACTCTGTGTAAGGAGTAGACAACCACCATAAATGTATATGTATACATGGATATGTATATATATATATATATATATATATATATATATATATATATATATACATGTATATACATAGATTTATATGTATATATATATGTATATATGTGTGTGTATACATATGCATTTATGGATATGTATAGAAGTATACATATAGATTTATATATATATATGTATCTATAAAGTAACAAACTGAGGAAAAGAGATCTTTCAAAAGAGTATCTTAAACATCTAATTCACTGGTACATCAGTTGAATACCATATGCATTGGTGTACTGCAATTACTAAGATAATTAAATAGAGAGGTACTATTTTTTAATCATTGTTTATGTTATAAAATATGTTATATTCATATATATATATAGACGTATATTTATAGATGTATATGTATAGATGTATATATATAGATTTGCATGCATATATATGTATACATATCTATATGTATATATGCATATGTATAGATTTGTATGCATATATATGTATACTAGCAGAAGTGCTCGGTGTTGCTCGGGGCTGTATTGCTTTAAAGTACTGTTAATGATTCTATTCAATTATGATTATTGAGGCAAAGATTGATATAAGTTAACGCCCAACCAATCGATTTGCAACTGGATAGAAAGCCCTGCAAAGAGCATTGCAACACTCTAAGAAGGGATAACAATAGAATGTGAGGTGGCCCTGAAAAGGCTGTGTTATCGTTCTCACAATTGTAACAATTTGGTAGGTTCCTTTTCCACCAACAGCATTGGACATGCTGTTACAAAACTTCATGCTCTGTGAAGACAGAACAGATGCCCTATGGAGGAAAGAGGGGGATTAATCATGGGTAAGTAAATATGGGTAAGTTTGAAAATATACAACAATAGCACCTACTCACTATATGTCAGACCGGCAAGAGTGTAGTGGTGCTGAATAGATGAATCACAACACCTGTCATGGAGATGTTGTGTAAAATGACCTGTTACTTTTGAACATGTTTTTTTGTTTTTCTTTGTGGAACGAACATGAAAGCATCACTCTTGCTGTCCACATGCGAGCAGCCAACGTAAAGCTCACCATGGGAGAAACACGGCTCCCCTAAATGTATTCCCGTGACAGACAGTGTTTGCCCCTGTGCTTTGTTAATTGACATTGCGAAGCATGGCTTGACTGGAAACTGGGACCTCCAAACTGTGAAAGGTAGGTCTGCTCCTGATGGGAAAAGATGCATCCTCGGTATGAGCACAACCTTGCCTCGACCACACCCTGTGATTATTGCAGCCTCAATTAGATCGGGAGATAAGGACTTAACAATCAAATGTATCCCATTGCATTGTTTCGGCAGAACCAAATTTCGAATGAGCATTATAGGGGGTACCAAGTTTAAGTTTCAGAATGTGTGGGGGTAGTCCAGGGGGCTGAAAGGAATTTAGTACCTCTATTGGATAGTTGATGACGTCCTCGGGGTCAGGAGTTCTATCGATAGACTTATATATATAGCAATCCCCAGGAATGAGTTTTAGCATTTGATCATTAATATGGTTAACAGTTTTATTCTTCGGGGCCAGAATAGCCTTTTGGCCAATCCAATCCATATTCTGATAATTTGCTTGGAGATCTGGGAACACTGCATCCGTGAGGCGTATTAACAATGGTACAAAGTGAATTGATGGCAACATTACCCTTTTCGTCGCAGGGAGTTTTGCCTTCACTAAGTGCAAGGAGGGTGTTAGAAAATTCTGCTGATGCTATGTCACCTTGCATATGAGCAGGCATGTTAGTGTTAAGTTTGAGCGTCTTCACTAGGGGCCACAATGTGGACGACTTAAGACACGCACATACTGTATCAGCTGTAGTTGAAGACAACTGTCATGGCTATGAATAAGTATGTATCGCTTATTGTGCTGTTCACCATGGAGAAGTACAGCCACTTCATTGCACAAAAGAACGTTATAACGGCGTGCGTGCTCCCCAGAAGGTCTTTTGTCAGCATCAATGACAATAGTAAAGTTTGGTGAAGGGACTATTTGCAAGGCGTATTTGAAACTGCGAATATAGCTGTTGTGCTCATGAAGCATGTTTTGCAGACTGAGTAGAACGTCCCTGTCAAAAGTATCAGCGTTAGTGTTTGCAGGTGGTGGAATAACGCCGAACCGCACATCAAGTTGCCTACTGTAGTTGGAAATGAAGTAAATTTGGAGGAACGAAGGCTTGCAATTTTGTAGTGGCTGGAGCGACCCAATAAGATGGTACACCTGTCCCTGGACCTTGAAAGTAGGCATCCAACCACTGTCTGTGACAACGTTAGCCCCGAAAGAAGTTATCTGAAATGCACAATTGTAATTTATGATGATTTGAAGGAATTTTGATGACCTTGCAGTAGAAGCAGTAAGTAGTTCCTTCAAAGGCTGTGGTGATTCTGGAAGAGGGGGCAAGCTGACCTTACTGTTTAAGCAGCACATTCCAGGTATCTCCCCAGCCCACTTTTTAGCATTGCAGAATTGGCAATTGAAGCACATTTCCCCTATATTTATGTTAGCGCAGATGGAGTAATTAAAGTTTGGCTCATACTTAAAAGCCCATAGGTGCCAGTAATGGCTGTTGGTACTTGTCACACCGCAGGCAGCTTCTCACCGTCGACTGTTCCTCTGCAACGTAGAATGTAGCTGGTGTTGGTCGTGTGAAGGTCTCGCAGCGGTAGCAGAAGGCACATTTGCAAATGATAATGGACAAATTGCGCTGCACATAAGGCGCTCTGTGAAAGTGTGAAAGTAGTTTGGTCGGAGGACTCGTTTGCTCTAATCACCTTTAACGCCAGTGCTGACGTGGTATGGCGACTGAGGTGACTTGTCTTTTTCGGTGGCATTGAATGTCCGAAAGAAAGGGTGAAAGTACAGAGAAATTGTCTTGGAAAGTATGCATAACATTGAAGGGGGAAAAGGTGATAAGAAACGGCAAAGAAATAAATAAACTGACAGGTTTTAGTATGTATGTATGTATGTATGTATTAGTGTGTATTCTGTGTATATATATATATGGTAGTAAGTAAATGTGTTTTAAAAAAGATTTTCAAGAAACTCACAGTTTGTAGGGAATAAATGTTTGACAGTCGATTGTATGTGGAAAGACTGACAGGTATTTGCATGTATGTGTTTATTTGTATGTATATGTGTATTTGTACGTATGTATGAGTGTGTATTCTGTGTGTATAAATATGGTAGTAAGTAAATCTGTGAAAAAAGATTTTCCAAAAACTCAGTTTGTATTGAAAAACCTCACAGTTTGTATGGAAAAGTAAAGAGTGTATCGTATTTGAAAAAGATGGACAGGTATTTGTATGTATGTGTTTATATGTATGTATGGGTGTATTTGCATGTATGTATGTACGAGTGTGTATTCTGTGTGTATATATATGGTAGTAAGTAAATGTGTGAAAAAAGGTTTTTAAAAAACTCACAGTTTCTAGGGAATAAAAGTTTGTCAATCGCATTTATGTATGTATATCTGTATATATGTGAGATAATAGTTTCACCTTAATAGTTTCAGTATCAAAGTGAAACTGTCTGACATTAGAATAGAGACATGTCATTGTTTCACTTTTGACATGTAGTACTGCAATAGTGGAGGAGATGTGATATTGCACAGGGCTCGCACTAGGCAAGAAGTTAAAAACTTTTTGGGCCTAAAACACTACTTGGACCGTAAGTAAGGCATGTGTAAAATTTCAATGAAATCGGTTGTGTAGTTCTCAAGTTTTAGAGATTCACATAGACAGACTCACAGACACACATTCTCATCTTTATATATATACATAATCTATATGTATATATGCATATATATGTATATATATATATATATATATATATATATATAGATTAGCTACTGTCATCTCAGCCTATGCCCCTCAACCGGGGCTCCCAGATGGGCTGAAAGACCAATTCTATGACACCCTCTTGCAAACTACCTCATCGACGAGTGACAGGGACCTTCTCTTCATGGCTGGTGACTTCAATGGTCATGTTGGACGTCGTGCTGGAGGCTTCCATGGCATACATGGAGGTTATGGCTTCGGTTCCTGCAACGAGGAGGGAACCAGACTGCTGGAGTTCTGTGATGCAACCGATTTTATGGTTTGCAATACCAACTTCAGGAAACCTGCCAGTCACCTAGTCACCTACCGATCCGGCAGACACTCTCGCCAAATCGACTACATCCTCGCCAGAAATAGGGAAAGAGGGCGGCTTATAAATGCCAAAACCTTCCCTGGCGAAGAATGTACCCCTCAACACAGATTAGTAGTTAGTGACTTCGGGATCAAGGCAAAATGGGTGCCCAGAAGTAGACCGGCTTGGAGGAGAAGGGTGTGGCGGCTTAAAGACCCTGCAAATGGACGGAGACTTAGAGACATGTTACTCAAAGCATTTGACGAACTAGAAGGGGATATAGCATCATACAACGTGGAAGACAATTGGAGATTTCTGCGGGACAACCTGCTGAGAGCCACCGACCAGATATGTGGCTGGTGTAAAGTCCCCTCTCGACCCAGAGTAACGTGGTGGTGGAACAAGGAGGTAGACAGGGCTATTAGACAAAAGAAACAGGCTTGGAAGGACTGGAAGAACAGTGGTAGTAGGGAATTGTACCAATCTGCCAGAAGGGAAGCTAGGCGACAAGTTTATTTAGCCAGAGGGTAAGCAGATAAGAAAAAGTTTGCCAATGTTCTGCACCATGAGGACCAAAGACTTTAGGTATTTCGTGTTGCAAGACAGTGTAGGAGAGAGAATAGTGATGTCATAGGACAGAAATGTGTTGGCATGGATGATGGTAAACTTGCACTAAATGAGGCTGCAAAGAAAGAGGTCTGGAGATGCCACTACGAGAGATTGCTCAATAAAGAGAATGAATGGGAGAAAGAGAGTCTGCCGTATGTCGACCCAACTGAGGGACCAGCTATCCAAGCTGACGGTACCATGGTAGATAAAGCAATTAAGAGTATGAAGACAGGGAAAGCCCCCAGCCCATCAGGAATTACTGCAGAGATGCTCAAAATATCTGGCAGTGTTGGCTATAGCCTAGTCACCCGTATTACTAACCAGGTGATACACGAAGGAGTCATACCCAATGACTGGTGTAGCAGCACCATAGTCAACTGCTACAAAGGTAAAGGTGATGCTTTAGATACAAATAATTACAGAGGTATCAAGCTGTTAGATCAGGTAATGAAACTTACGGAGAGGGTCATAGCCCAACTAATTAGGGAGCGAATCAATTTAGATGAGATGCAGTTTGGGTTCGTGCCAGGTAAAAGCACCACTGATGCCATATTTCTGGTAAGACAGCTGCAGGAGAAATACCTAGCCAAGATTAAACCTCTGTACCTAGCTTTCGTTGACATGGAGAAAGCCTTTGACAGGGTCCCCCGATCCCTCATCTGGTGGTCAATGAGGAAACTAGGGATAGAAGAATGGTTAGTAAGAGCTGTGCGAGCCATGTACAGAGATGCTGTCAGTAAGGTGAGGGTTGGAAATGAGTAGAGTGCAGATTTTCGGGTGGAGGTAGGGGTCCACCAAGATTCTGTACTCAGCCCCCTCCTATTTATCATAGTCCTCCAGGCTATAACAGAGGAATTCAAGACAGGATGCCCCTGGGAGCTCCTCTATGCTGATGACCTTGCACTACTTGCTGAGTCACTATCAGAACTAGAGGAGAAGTTTCAGGTGTGGAAGCAGGGACTAGAATCTAGCTAAAACCAAAGTCTTATAAGTAGGCAGGTAGAAAAAACACAAACCCCTTCAAGTAGATGGCTCTGCTCGATCTGTAGAAAAGGCATAGGTAGAAACTCTATAAGATGCACCCAGTGCAAGCTATAGACACATAAGAGGTGCAGCAATATCAAAGGAAGGTTAACTAGGAAGTTAGTTTTTCTTTGTAGCAGATGTTCAGGTGCAATAAACACTGTAAACAAACAGGAAACAACTTCTATCTCATTCCAGGGAGAAAAACTAGAGGTAGTTGATAGCTTCCACTATCAGGGTGACCAAGTAAGTAGTGGGGGTGGGTGTAGCTGCTAGAATAAGAATAGCCTGAGCAAGGTTCAGAGAGCTCTTACTTCTGCTTGCGACAAAGGGACTCTCACTCAAAGTAAAAGGCAGACTGTATGACACATGTGTACGAACAGTCATTCTACATGGTAGTGAAACATGGGCTGTGACTGCTGAGGACATGAGTAAGCTAACAAGGAATGAAGTCAGTATGCACCGCTGGATGAGTAATGTCAGTGTGCATACCCGACAAAGTGTAAGTATCTTGAGAGAAAAGCTGAACGTAAGAAGCATCAGTTGTGTTGCGCAAGAGAGACGACTGCGCTGGTATGGACATGTGGCAAGAATGGACGAGGATAGCTGCGTGAAAAAGTGCCAAACCCTAACAGTTGAGGGAACCCGTGGAAGAGGTAGGCCCAAGAAGACCTGGGCTGAGGTGGTGAGGCAAGACCTTCGAACATTGGGCCTCACTGAGGCGATGACTTCCGACCGAGACCTTTGGAAATATGCTGTGCGTGAGAAGACCCGGCAAGCCAAGTGAGACCTAAATCCAAGGTTTCTGCCAGGGGTGTAGCCAGCCCACTTATGCGTACCTTTCCTTCATTGGACACTAAACTTCGCTTGCGAAGACTTTTTGAGGCAAGTGAAATTGAAATCGAACTAAATTCGAAGACTGGCACCCATGCCAACATCGTCTCCTTCATTGGACACGAAACTCAGCTTGTGAAGACTTATTCAGTCAAGTGAAAGCAAAATCGGGATGGCACCTGTCCCCAGCGTCGCCTTTCTGGCACTTGTGCCCGTGACACGTGTAAGGATTTTGAGCGAGATCATTGCCAGAACCCCTGGACTGGCTCTTGTGCGGGTGGCACATAAAATACACCATTTTGAGCGTGGCCGTTGCCAGTACCGCCTGACTGGCCTTCGTGCGGGTGACACGTAAAAGCACCCACTACACTCTTTGAGTGGTTGGCGTTAGGAAGGGCATCCAGCTGTAGAAACTCTGCCAAATCAGATTGGAGCCTGGTGTAGCCATCCGGTTTCACCAGTCCTCAGTCAAATCATCCAACCCATGTTAGCATGGAAAGCGGACGTTAAACGAGGATGATGATATATGTATGTATAAATATATATGTATGTATATATATATATGCATATATATGCATATATAAATATATATGTATGTATATATATATATGCATATATATGCATATATAAATATATATGTATGTATTATAAAAATATACTTTAATCCCCTGAGATCGCAGATATTGTTTCTGAATCTCTTTGATTCTTTAAATGTGCTAGCTTCCTGGTAATAAATCGATATTAATTAATATATGATTTTTTACCCTATGTTTTAATTTGTATGTATATATATATAGATATATACATATATATATATATATATATACATATATACATATATAAATATATATGGGTATGTGTATATATATATATATATATATACATATATAAATATATATATGTGTGCTAATAAATAGCGTAATTAGGATAAATTATCCATACATTGCAGAAAAATACGTTACCAGCCAGCCATGAGACTCGAACTCAGATCCCTGTGATTACGCGTCAAGTGCTTTACCATTAAGCTAAACTGCCCAGTAACGAATTCTTCTGCAATTTTAGAACTTATAAATTTAGCTTCATAAGACGCTAACGAGATGTATTGAAAGGTAGAGAACCTTTCAATCCATCTCAAAGCTTCTAAAACAAACTTTGTTTGCTTACTTTCATCGTGAATTGAATTTAACGTTAGCGTCTTATGAAGCTAAATTTATAAGTTCTAAAATTGCAGAAGAATTCATTACTGGGCAGTTTAGTTTAATGGTAAAGCACTTGACGCATAATCACACGGATGTGAGTTCGAGTCTCAGGGTTGGCCGATAACGTATTTTTCTGTAATGTATGGATAATTTATCTTGATCACACTATTTATTAGCATTATCACATGTTTGAGAAAAAAATATTAATTTCTCTACCTTTCAATACATCTCAACGCTTCTAAAACAAACTTTGTTTACTTTCATCGTAAGTTGAATATATATATATGTGTGTGTGTGTGTGTGTGTGTGTGTGTATACATATATGTATATATATACATCATCATCATTATTGTTTAACGTCTGCTTTCCATGCTAGCATGGGTTGGACAATTTGACTGAAGACTGGCAAACCAGATGCCTGCACCAGGCTCCAATTTGATCTGGCAGAGTTTCTACAGCTGGATGCCCTTCCTAATGCCAACCACTCAGTGAGTGTAGACATATATACATATGCATATATATTTATACAAATTATAGTTTGAATGGAGACAATATGGGTGGAAAACTATAGGAACAATATCCCATCTCCAACAAAAGATTTAATATACATGTGTGTGCATATCATCCTTGAATCAATAATTATACACAATTCTTAGTATCAAAAATACCAAAAATGAAATAAAAGTACACAGGCATATAAAAACACATAAACTTCAAAAATATAATGAATGTTTAAAAATATTTTTAAATATTTTAAAAATATTTATAAGTATTCCTAATTTCCAAGCCATATAAAAACATTAATCAATATAAGATGATGTAATACGATACATAAACCTTCGGTATGATATAACATATAGTGAATAAATATATACGATATGATATCACAAAATTTATATGTATTATAAGAACGTGTACAATACAGAAAATAGATTTATATACACTATATCGAAAAAAACATGCACAACACGGGGTAATATTCAAAGTCACCATCTACGGGCTGTTTCAGAGATGTGTCTTATAATATGGTATAGTACTCATATTTGGAGAAAACTAGACACTCCCTTCATCAGGATGTTCAATCTCACAAAAAACATACAGTGACACAAGACAATATATTAACATACAGAATTATATACAATTCAGATCATTGGAGGTAAAGGCAACATCATGTAATGTAGGAAATCATATGGCGTAGTGGTTAAGAGCACGGGCTACTAACCCCAAGATTCCGAGTTCGATTCACGGCAGCGACCTGATTAATAATAGTAATAATAATAATAATATAATAATAGTAACATCGTTAGGAATAAGAACCCAGGTTCGAAATTTCCCCAAGACACCTGACGAAGGCTGGAGGGTATATCAGCCGAAACGTTGTGTTAACAACAAACAAGATGAGGACAAATATCCATCAAATGTAAATAATTCCTCATCTCTTAAATATAGAACTGTAACATATATATATATATATGTATATATACATATATATATCATCATCATCGTCGTTTAACGTCCGCTTGCCATGCTAGCATGGGTTGGACAATTTGACTTAGGACTGGTGGACCAGGAGGCTACACCACGCTCCAGTCTGATTTGGCAGAGTTTCTACAGCTGGATGCCCTTCTTAACGCCAACCACTCTGAGAGTATAGCGGGTGCTTTTACGTGCCACCAGCACGGAGGCCAGTCAGGCAGTACTGGCAACAGCCACATACATATATATATATATATATATATATAGATATATATATATAAGTAAAAATTTAGATTCAGATGAATATGGTACTTAAGTTGAGGCACCAGAATTTAGTACAGTATTATCCATACAATTTCAAAGTAAGGTGATTAAAATCAAAATAAGCAACAAGGAGATCCAGATGTAATGCAGTATGATCGTTTCATGCAACTCCATTTAATTGAACAATGCAATCATTATATCAATTTAAAATGCAGAGCAATCCTCAGATGGACACATTAGTATAATTATACCTAAAATCTTCAAGAAGTTAAGGAGATAGACAAAGAACATGTTGTCTCTACTTCAGCATAGAAGTTACTAAATTATCAACAAGACTCTGCCTATTAGTGATTTTATTTGTTTTTATGGGGTCAGTTTTAATTTATAGACTAGTTTATCAAATCTTTGTATATTTAAGGCTGAGAGAATAAAGGGCAGTATCTGTTAGGGGTAGGGCTGAGGGCGCAGACAGAAATCATAGTTGGTATAGTCATAAAAATTAAGATTTATTACAAGCAATATCATGAGGTTTGGTAAAGGAAAACTTAAAACAAGATGTTAGCTGACAACTAAGGGGGTCGCCCACTAGCAGACCATTGATAATGAAACAGGGGAAGTCTTATCATGTAGTATTATAGTTAAATTTTTTAAACAATGTTGCTATATTGTATACAGTTGATGTTTAAGGCTATTCAGAGGGTTATTAAGAAGAATATTTTAACAAAAGGATAGAAATTTATGAATACTTTTGAGTATATACCAAACTTTTACCACAATAGAGGGAAGAAAAGAAATTATCCAGAAATAGTTTAATATTTATACATATTGTACACTTAAATACTAACTCATCAGATGGTATCTCTGAATATTGATTAATTGGTATGTACTGGTATTAATAAAAGAGTATTGAGGTAAAAGAACATTCTAATTATATATTAATAAAATTATAATCTAAGCAGTTTTTTTACAAGTAGTAAATATACCAGTATAGTTTTATATAAGCTAAGTATGAATTTATAGAGATACAAAGATTAGCTTAATTTTATGAATAAATAAAGGCTAATTATAAAATAATAAAGAAATGAAACAAAATAATCAAGTAGGACAGAACACCAAAGAAAAGGAATAAAATAGCTTAATTACTAATACTATGGTAAAGTATAAGTATCTTATTAACACCAATAGAGGAGATTTATAGAAAAGTATAATAATTCAAAATATATTAGACTGAAAATTATATATTTACTTATTTAGGTTATTTAGCTAATTTAATTAAATTTTATGTCTTTGTGCAGCTGAGGATATATATATATATATATATATAGCAATTAGAAAATGGAGGAGAATATGTGGTAACCCATCGACTTGCAGACAGTGTATTCCGTTGAATTGATTAATTTATTTTGTAACTAAAATGAGAAAAACCACAATATACAAATGCTTATGACATACCATGCTATATTAACAATCAAGGTTCATCATCATAATCATCATCATCGTTTAACGTCCGCTTTCCATGCTAGCATGGGTTGGACGATTTGACTGAGGACTGGTGAAACCGGATGGCAACACCAGGCTCCAATCTAATTTGGCAGAGTTTCTACAGCTGGATGCCCTTCCTAACGCCAACCACTCAGAGAGTGTAGTGGGTGCTTTTACGTGTCACCTGCACGAGGGCCAGTCAGGGTACATAATATGTATGTATGAGTGTATGTGGGTGTGTATATGTATGTGCATATAGTGGTTCTGGAGCAAAGTGTTGTTGTTGTTGTTGTTATTGTTATCATCATCATCATCATTATCACTATTATTATTGCTATTAGAGTATTAATAACTCCTCTGGAAAGAACTTCCACATAGACCCATCCACCACATACAGAACTGACATGCACGCACTCAGCAAATTTTTAAAAAAAATATAAACAGCCTTCAAAACCCAACGAATAACGTTGGTGCCAGGGACCATGTACGTATGGGAATATCTGTGTATACATATATGTATGTGTGTACGTATGTGTGAGGGGATAGATATATATATATATGTATATTCCCCCTCACATGTGGTGGCAGTGACTGTTGACGTACATCTGGACACACATATGTACTCACATATATATATGCTTTTGAATCCTTTGATATCCAAGTATGGTTATACACACAGACATGTGTATTGGAGTGTCTATAACTATTTGTATGACCTTATATACTGTTAGTAGGCTTTTTATGTGCCTTATATTTTTATATTTTCATTTTTCATTTATTGATTTTATTCTTACTGTATTATTTTTATTTCTATTTTATTTTTATTTTTATTTTTTACTTTATATTTGTGTTGAATTTTTGTGAATCTCTGAAGAGGCCTAGCGAATCATGCATCTACCCCCATTTCAGCATTTCATCTGCTAATTACTCCGGGGGGAGTTATTCGGATAGAATGGGGCATGCCAACGCTAGGCCAAAACAGCTGTAAGTTTATATATATATATATATATATATATATATATATATACATACATACATATATATATATATATATATATATATATATATATATATATATATATATATATATATAAATATATATATATATATATAAAAAAATAAAAAAAATATTATAAATATATATATATTTATATATATATTTATATATATATATATATATAAATATATATATATATATAAAAAATTTTCAAAAAAAAAAAATATATATATATATATATATATATATACACATACATACATATATACATACATATATATATATACATATATATATATATATATATACATATATATACATATATATATAATATATATATATATATGTATATATATGTATATATATACATATATATATATATATTATATATATATGT
>NC_142942.1:26614558-26634497 GCF_046866305.1 Octopus bimaculoides | reverse complement strand
TATATATGTGAATATATATATATATATATATGTGAATATATATATATATATATGAACATACATATATATGAACATACATACATATGTATATATATGAACATACATACATATGTATATATATGAACATACATACATATGTATATATATGAACATACATACATATGTATATATATGAACATACATACATATGTATATATATGAACATACATACATATGTATATATATGAATATACATATATATGAATATATATATATATATATATATATATATAGTTACAACATTTGAGTTACAACATAATCTTGTTTACTTTCTGAGAATTCTCACTATAATTTTCATTTAACTTTTATTACAATGACCACTTAGCTCTGATTCTCTTTAAAAATAGACTCTTCACTTTATCTCGACAACTCTTTGAATTACAAATCCCATTTAGAATTGCAAATTTTCATTTTTCATTTTTCGTTCTCCTACACATCTTCGTTACCCGCTCCTACTCTTTTTCATAAGTACCGCTTCCTCTCTCTCTCCCTTTATCTCTTTACACCTATCTCTCTCCCTCTCTGTCTTCCATATCTTACTCTTTTTCTCATCTCCCTCCCTCGCTTTCATATCTTTCTCTTCTTTCCATATCTCACTCCTTTTTCTCATCTCTCTCCTTTGCTTTCATATCTTCCTCTTCTCTCAGTTCTTTTCCCTTTCCATTGCAACTCACAACGCCTTCCTCTCCTTCTGTCACTTCAACCTCTCCCTCATACACTTTTCATTTCCCCCTCTTCTCAGTACGTGTCTCCCTTCCTCTCACATCCTCCATCCTTTCTTGTTTCTTCCTCTTTCTCTTCCCATCCTCTCCCTCCTTCTGTCTCTCTTTCTCCTCCCATCCTCTGTCTCTCTTTCTCCTCCCATCCTCTGTCTCTCTTTCTCCCCCCATCCTCTGTCTCTCTTTCTCCTCCCATCCTCCGTCTCTCTTTCTCCTCCCATCCTCTGTCTCTCTTTCTCCTCCCATCCTCTGTCTCTCTTTCTCCTCCCATCCTCTGTCTCTCTTTCCCCTCCCATCCTCTGTCTCTCTTTCTCCTCCCATCCTCTGTCTCTCTTTCTCCTCCCATCCTCTGTCTCTCTTTCTCCTCCCATCCTCTGTCTCTCTTTCTCCTCCCCTCCTCTCCTTCACTCTGTCTCTCTTTCTCCCCCCTCCTCTACCTCCCTCAGTCTCTCTAACACCCCACACTCACTCTCTTCCTCCTATCACCCTCTCTTTTTCCTTCATATCTCACTCTCTCTTTCCTTTATATCTCCCTCTCTCTTTCCCTATTCCCCCCCCCCTCTGTGTTTCTTCTTTTCTACCTCCCGCTATCTTTCACTTCCTCTCTATCCTCTACTCCCCTTCTGGGCTTAAAAAACGAAGATGGCACCAAAGTGGGAAAAGAAAGAGTTAGATCTTCTGTTGCGAGCATGGATGATTGCTAGTGGTGATCCCCCAAACAACATCATCACTGCTGCACTGAAGAATAATGGCTTTCACAGAACCACTGAACAGATAGAGCGGAAGAAGAATGAATTCCTCCGCTCGTATGCACTCATCAGACCACACATGGACACCCTAGATGTTATAATCGAAAACCATTGTGGAAAGGCTGATGAGGATGGAGAGGAGGAAAAGGAAAAGGAAAAAACACCCGGAAGTCTCTCTGACCCAGTGGCTCCTCAAAAGAATGGATCACCCACTCCTATGAACAACCAGGCAGAAAAGTATAGTGGTGCCAATGAAGCAGCAAATAGAAGCTCCTCTGTGCCAGTGGTCCTACAAAGGAAAGGAGCCCTCACCCCAATAGATAACCAGTGGAAAATAGTACCCACAAGAAAAGGTATAACAAAAAGTAGAAAATCGCAAGGTGGATCCAATGCCATCCAAGAAACCAAAGGAAAGAAGAAATTCGGAAGGCACCCAAAAACTTGCAAATTCTACCTGCAAGGCAAATGTTGGCATGGGGAAGACGGCAAAAACTGCCGGTTTTCCCACCCGACACCCCGCCAAAACTACAAAGGTTTAAAGGATAAAAACTTCCCTGAGGAAAGACGACAGATGTCCCCATGGAGAAAATTCAAGGACGTGCGCTCTTCAGAAATCTTACAGAACGCAGCAGCTGAGCAAGAGTCTTTTTTGTGCATGGCGCAAAAGATTATGCAGCAGCTGACGTGGCTATGCCAAGCACAGACGAGGGACCTTGCCCCCCACTGCGCAACACCACCACAGCCAACAGACATGGGATGGCCTTCCCTAACGCCTGCACAGGCATCACGCCAATATTTTTACTAAATATTGGGGTTCTGTTGCATAATAATAATAATAAAAGCAAAATTTCTTTCCTGAGAGACCTTGCTGCATGCAATCAAGCCCTATGCATAGCACTCGTGGAAACTCACCTCAGCCCTGATATAGAGGATGCAGAAGTACACGTACCAAAATATGTCATACTGCGAACAGACAGAAGGGAAAGGAGCCATGGTGGAGTTGCTGTATACATCCGTGACGACCTCACACCCCAGGTCTTACTGTCATACTCAAATTCGGTATGCGACACCCTAGTTGTATACATAAGACAACATAATATAGTCATATGCAATGCATATTGCCCACCGGATGCTCCAAACCACATAGGCAAATTTGAAGATTGCCTCACTAGAATTAAAGAAATCCTCATGAAACTGTAACACCATGTGACCATATTTCTTATGGGTGATTTCAACTTCCCCAACGTCAAATGGCCCGAAGGTCTCATACTCTCAGGAATGACTTATCGCAAGCAAGCACAGGTGGAATGCCTGCTCAACCTCACCAATGCCCTATTCATGGAGCAAACTGTTCTCAGACCAACTAGAGCGAATAACATCCTAGATCTCTGCTTCACGAACAATACGGACATCATTCATGATGTGAAAGTGACGCCGACATTAGTTTCGGATCACAACATAATAGAGCTGTCTATGTTTGGGCCAAAAGAAACCAGAGACATACAGCCTAAAGGAAGCACCCAAAATCTCTCCAATCTGAACTTCCACGATGCGGACTGGAAATCGATTCAGAAAAAGATCCTCAGAGAGGATTGGCCAAAATGTCTCTCCACACCAGACATTGACATGAAACTGGAATGTTTCATGTCTATTGTGCAAGCCATAAGCCAGAAATATGTCCCAGAGCACAAGGCCAAAACAAATAGGAACAAGATTCCAAGGGATAGGAAGATCCTCATGAGACGACGGACAAAAGTTGCAAATCGACTCAACCAGCATCCCAAGAATGGCCAAAGGTCCCGCCTAAAAACGACACTGATGGAGATCGAAAAAAGGCTGCAACAATCCTATGTGAAGGAGAGAGCAGACAAAGAAGCCTGGGTTATAAAAAACATTAAGTCAAACCCAAAGGCCTTCTTTCATTACGCAAAAGAAACAGCCTCAGTACGCTGTAAGATTGGACCCCTCTTCGAAAAGGATGACTCCCTCACAGACAGTCCAACTAGGATCAGTGAGGTACTGAATGAGCAATTCAAAAGTGTCTTCACCACTCCATTGGAGCACAGACAAGTGAACAAACCAGTGGACTTCTTTGCTACCTCCCCTATAACCAGTGAGGCAGTTACGATGGAATACATCAACATTAGCGAAGAAGATGTACTACTAGCTATACATGAAGTGGACACAAACTCAACTGCTGGCCCTGATGGTTTCCCAGCAATCCTCCTTAAATCGTGTAAGCATGCCCTGGCAAAACCCCTCCAGATCCTCTTCCAGAGCTTTCTCGCAAACGGAAGAGTGCCAAGCAAGCTGAAGGAGGGAATAATATGCCCAATCCATAAAGGGGGAAGCAGAGCAGATGCCAAAAACTATAGGCCTATCTCTCTGACTTCACACATCAGCAAAGTCATGGAAAGGATAATCAGAGGAAAACTGATCGCATTCCTTGAAGAAAATAAATTGCTGAGTGATACCCAACATGGCTTTCGACCAGGTAGGAGCTGCCTGACTCAGCTCTTACAACATTACGACTGGGTGTTGAGGCAGTTACTCAACAACGCAAATGTGGATGTAATATACCTTGATTTTGCAAAAGCTTTTGACAAAGTGGATCATGGTGTGATATGCCACAAACTGCGTGATCTTGGCATAGCTGGAAAACTTGGAGAGTGGTTACATGACTTTCTGAAAGATAGAAGTCAGGCAGTAGTGGCTAATGGAGCCACCTCTATGAAAACACAAATAATGAGCAGTGTTCCACAAGGCACTGTCTTGGGACCATTGCTTTTTATAGTCGCTCTCTCAGATATGCCTTCAAGTGCCCGGATAGCCACTCTTGCAAGCTACGCAGACGATACAAAAGTCTCGCAGAAAATACAGAACTCCAGTGATGTTGCACACCTGCAGCAGGAATTGGACTCAGTTTACAGATGGGCTGAGGACAATAATATGCAGTTTAATGCTGAAAAATTCCAAGCCCTGCGCTACCAACGTCCAAAACTGAATATGAAACTTACAGAGTACACTGGTCCGCAGGGAATTTCAATCCCATAGCCTAAATCAGTGAGTGACCTGGGTATCGACATGAGTGATGATACCTCTTTCCAAGTGCACATTACCAGAATGACAACAAAGTGCAGACGATTGGCTGGATGGATCCTGAGAACATTCAGAACCAGAGATAAGGAAACCATGATGATCCTCTGGAGGACATTCGTCCTCAGCCACCTGGATTACTGCTCACAGCTGTGGTCACCCACCAGTCTGAAATTAACAGCAGACCTTGAAGCAATCCAGAGGAGATTCACAAAGAAGATTGTCTCTTTTACAACTGCTCAGCTACTGGGAAAGGCTGAAACAGCTAAGACTCTACTCCCTGGAGAGAAGGCGGGAGAGGTATGCAGTAATATACATCTGGAAGATCCTGGAAGGAATTGTGCCAAATTTTGGCATTGAAAGCTACACCAATGCCAGAACGGGACGACACTGCATAGTGCCAAAGATCCCAGCAATGCCATCGCGCTGCAGGACCAGTTACTGCAACAGCTTGGGATTCAGGGGCCCACAGCTTTTTAATATTCTCCCAAAGAGCCTGAGGAATCTGCACAAAGTAGATGTAGGGGTTTTTAAATCAAAGCTGGACCTCTTCCTATCGAGAGTCCCAGATGAACCTACCTCGCGGCAGGAGGTGCAAACGAGGGTTGCTAAATCAAACTCCATTCTTCACCAAGTGCCACATATTGTAAGAGGCTCCCTGTATTAACAGTGTAGCAACACGGTGGTGCATCAGCATGGCCGCAGCTTTGAGCTGAAACTTTAAAAAAAAATATATATATATATTAGTAGTTTTTACGTGCCACCGGTAAATATCCAGCACATCACACTCTTTACCACTTCATACTAAAAATATCCGCCTATGGATATAATAATAGATTACTTTATTTTTTCTGTCTCCGATGAAGGGAAGTACTGGATCTTCCCAGAAACAGCTGTAAGACTCTATCCATAAAATTCTTCAACCTTACCTTTGCTCTCTTTATCTTTTTGTTTTTATATATTTACACACACACACACACGCACGCACGCACGCACGCACACACACACACACACACACACACACACACACACACACACACACACACACACACACACACATATGTGAAGACCTGTTGAGGCAAGTGAAATCGAAATCGAGTTAAATTTGACATCTGGCACCCATGCCAACGTCGTCTCCCTCATTGGACACGAAACTCAGCTTGCGAACACTTATTGGGGCAAGCGAAAGCGAAATTGTGATGGCACCTGTGCCCGCGGCATGTGTAAGGACTTTTGATCGAGATCGTTGCCAGTGCCCCTGGACTGGCTCTTGTGCGGGTGGCACATAAAATACACCATTTTGAGCGTGGCCATTGCCAGTACCGCCACACTGGCCTACTCACTACACTCTCTGAGTGGTTGGCGTTAGGAAGGGCATCCAGCTGTAGAAACTCTGCCAAATCAGATTGGAGACTGGTATAGCCATCTGGTTTCACCAGTCCTCAGTCAAATCGTCCAACCATTGCTAGCATGGAAAGCGGATGTTAAACGACGACGATGATGATGATGATATATATATATCATCATCATCATCATCATCATCATCGTTTAACGTCCGCTTTCCATGCTAGCATGGGTTGGACGATTTGACTGAGGACTGGTGAAACCGGATGGCAACAGCAGGCTCCAGTCTGATTTGGCAGAGTTTCTACAGCTGGATGCCCTTCCTAACGCCAACCACTCAGAGAGTGTAGTGGGTGCTTTTACGTGTCACCCGCACGAAAACGGCCACGCTCGAAATGGTGTCTTTTATGTGCCACCCGCAGAAGCCAGTCCAGGGGCACTGGCAACGATCTCGCTCGAAAATCCTACAGGAGCCAGTCAGGCGGTACTGGCAACGGCCACGCTCAAAATGGTGCATCTCATGTGCCACCCGCACAAGAACCAGTCCAGGGGCACTGGCAACGATCCTACTTGGCTTGCCGGGTCTTCTCACGCACAGCACATTTCCAAAGGTCTCGGTCAGTCGTCATCGCCTCGGTGAGGCCCAATGTACGAAGGTCTTGCCTCACCACCTCAGCCCAGGTCTTCCTGGGCCTACCTCTTCCACGGGTTCCCTCAACTGTTAGGGTGTGGCACTTTTTCACGCAGCTATCCTCCTCCATTCTCACCACATGTCCATACCAGCGCAATCGTCTCTCTTGCACGCCACAACTGATGCTTCTAATGTTCAGCTTTTCTCTCAAGATACTTACACTCTGACGGGTATTCACATTGACATTACACATCCAACGGAGCATACTGGCTTCATTCCTTGCGAGCTTACGTATGTCCTCAGCAGTTACAGCCCATGTTTCACTGCCATGTAGCATGGTTGTTCGTACGCATGCGTCATACAGTCTGCCTTTTACTCTGAGTGAGAGTCCCTTTGTCGCCAGCAGGGGTAAGAGCTCTCTAAACTTTGCCCAGGCTATTCTTATTCTAGCAGCTACACTTTCAGCGCATTTAAACGATGACAACAAAACTTGCATAGTCAAACTAAATTTTGTTTTCTTTAAACAAAAACAACATTCAATAACAATAGTCCTTTAAAAAAAAAAAGAAACGCATTTAACATTTAACATTACAAAGTTTCCTTTTCTTTTCAACTATTTAACATCACTAAGTTTTTCAATCATCACACATCACAAAGTTCGTTTATCAAGAGTCATTTAACAAAGTTCTTTTGCTTCTTTTGTTTTTCTTTTGTTTTCCTTTCTTTTAACAACACAGTTAACAACAGAGTTTCTTTTTTTCTCTTCTTTTCTTTTAAAAACATTTAACAACCGAGTTCTTTCTTTTTCTTTCTTTTCTTCACAAAAACATTTAACAACACAGAGTTCGTTTTTTTTATCCTCTTTTCTTTACAAAACATTTGACAACGCAAGTACATTTTCTTTAAAAAATATAAACAAACATTTACCGCAACAAATTTCTTCGGCCAAAGCTGGCCAACGCAATCTGCTACTACATCAACGTGCCAGCCGCAACAGTTCCCTCTGTCTATCTGTCTTTCTCACTGCTGGTCTCTGTTCCTATCTGCCTCTCTTATGGGCTACCCTCTCAGTCACTGGCTGCCTTCTATCCATTTCACTGGCCGGCTCTCTCTCCTACTGCTTTGTCCATGTGGCTTCTCTTCACTCAGCTTCTCCTGACTGCTCCTCACCCGACTGGTCATCTGTCCTGACTGCTCCTGTCAATCGACTGGTCTTCCAAATCTACGCTCCTGTATTTATGTCAGGTAATCAGCCAGGAATATAGGCATACCGTACCTAACCGTGCTACATTCCCCTCTTCAAAGCTGGGTTAGTTTCTCACAGTTCCTATCTGCCTTTAAACTTTCGGTGACCAGAGAGGGTCAGAAATCAAGTTCCTACGGCCATAAATAACCATGCTCGTTGACAGGACAAAGGAAATACCACCATCCTGAACAACTAGAACACGGTTTCAAACTCTGTTCGTGGAAGAGAGACATAATGTTCTTTTTGTTTATCGCCCGCGGTCGTATCATCATCATCATCATCATCATCGTTTAACGTCCGCTTTCCATGCTAGCATGGGTTGGACGATTTGACTGAGGACTGGTGAAACCGGATGGCAACACCAGGCTCCAGTCTGATTTGGCAGAGTTTCTACAGCTGGATGCCCTTCCTAACGCCAACCACTCAGAGAGTGTAGTGGGTGCTTTTACGTGTCACCCGCACGTATATATATATATACATTGTGGAGGCGCAATGGCCCAGTGGTTAGGGTAGCAGACTCGCCGTCTCAGGATCGCGGTTTCGATTGCACGACCGGGCGTTGTGAGTGTTTATTTTGCGAAAACACCTAAAGCTCCACAAGGCTCCGATAGGAGGTAGTGGTGAACCCTGCTGTACTCTTTCACCATGACTTTCTCTCACTCTTTCTTCCTGTTTCTGTTGTACCTGTATTTCAAAGGGCCAGCCTTGTCACACTGTGTCAGGCTGAATCTCCCCGAGAACTACGTTAAGGGTACACGTGTCTGTGGAGTGCTCAGTCACTTGCAAGTTAATTTCACGAGCAGGCTGTTCCGTTAATAGGATCAACTGGAACACTCGTTGTAACCGACGGAGTGCCAACCATATATATATATAAGAATATATATATATATGAATATATATGAATATAGATATAGTTTCTTATTTCTTTATTGCCCACAAGGGGCTAAACATAGAGGGGACAAACAAGGACAGACAAATGGGTTAAGTCGATTACATCGACCCCAGTGCGTAACTGGTACTTAATTTATTGACCCCGAAAGGATGAAAGGCAAAGTCGACCTCGGCGGAATTTGAACTTAGAACGTAACGGCAGACGAAATACCGCTAAGCATTTCGCCCGGCATGCTATATTGTTTCATGAGCTGAAACTAGATAAAATGAAAAAAATGAAAATATATATACATACACATATATATATATATATATATATATACACACACACACACACATATATATATATATATATATATATATATATATATATATATATATATATATATATATATATATATATATATATATATATTACTCTTTTATTCTGTGACTTGTTTCAGTCATTCAAGTGTAGCTATGCTGGAGTACTGTCTTTTAGTTGAAGAAATTGACCCCTGGACTTTTGTAAACCTGATGCTTTTCCTATCGATGTCTTGTGCTTGACTGCTAAGTTATTGTGGTGATGTAAACACACCAACATTGGTTTCTAAGCAATGTTGGGGAACAAAGGCAGATGTAAATACACAGTTATATATATATATATATATATATATATATATATATATATATATAAATAAGTAGGAAGGTAGATAAAACACAAACCCCTTCAGGTAGATGGCCCTGCTCAGTATGTAGAAAAGGAGTAGGTAGTAACTCTATAAGATGTACCCAGTGCAAGCTATGGACACATAAGAGGTGCAGCAACATCAAAGGCAGGTTAACTAGGAAGTTAGTTTTTGTATGTGGCAGATAGATGTTCAGGTGCAATAAAGACTGTAAACAAACAGGAAACAACTTCTCTCTCATTCCAGGGTGAAAAACTAGAGGTAGTCGATAGCTTCCGCTATCTGGGCGACCAAGTTAGTAGTGGGGGTGGGTGCGCTGAAAGTGTAGCTGCTAGAATAAGAATAGCCTGGGCAAAGTTTAGAGAGCTCTTACCTCTACTGGCGACAAAGGGACTCTCACTCAGAGTAAAAGGCAGACTGTATGACGCATGTGTACGAACAGCCATGCTACATGGCAGTGAAACATGGGCTGTAACTGCTGAGGACATGCGTAAGCTCGCAAGGAATGAAGCCAGTATGCTCCGATGGATGTGTAATGTCAATGTGAATACCCGTCAGAGTGTAAATATCTTGAGAGAAAAGCTGAACATTAGAAGCATCAGTTGTGGTGTGCAAGAGAGACGATTGCGCTGGTATGGACATGTGGTGAGAATGGAGGAGGATAGCTGCCTGAGAAAGTGCCACACCCTAACAGTTGAGGGAACCCGTGGAAGAGGTAGGCCCAGGAAGACCTGGGCTGAGGTGGTGAGGCAAGACCTTCGTACATTGGGCCTCACCGAGGCGATGACTACTGACCGAGACCTTTGGAAATGTGCTGTGCGTGAGAAGACCCGGCAAGCCAAGTAAGATCGTTGCCAGTGCCCCTGGACTGGCTCTTGTGCGGGTGGCACATAAGATGCACCATTTTGAGTGTGGCCGTTGCCAGTACCTCCTGACTGGCCTTCGTAGGATTTTCGAGCGAGATCGTTGCCAGTGCCCCTGGACTGGTTTGTGTGGGTGGCACATAAAAGACACCATTTCGAGCGTGGCCGTTGCCAGTATCGCCTGACTGGCCTTCGTGCAGGTGATACGTAAAAGCACCTACTACACTCTCTGAGTGGTTGGCGTTAGGAAGGGCATCCAGCTGTAGAAACTCTGCCAAATTTAGATTGGAGCCTGGTGTTGCCATCCGGTTTCACCAGTCCTCAGTCAAATCGTCCAACCCATGCTAGCATGGAAAGCGGACGTTAAACGATGATGATGATGATGAGATATATATATATATACACATACAGGAGACGTTCCAGTTTCTGTCAACCAAATCCACAGGCATGGTTTCGGCCAGCTGGAGGCTATAGTAGAAGATACTTGCCCAAGGTGCCATGCAGTGGGACTTTAGCACATAGCCATACTTGCGCCTATATATATGTGTGTGTGTGTAGATATATATTTATATATGTGTGTGTATGTATATATATACATATATGTGTGTGTGTGTATATACATATATATATATATATAAATATGCATGTATGTGTGAGCATGTGTATGGTGTGTGTGTGTGTATGTATGTATATATATATATATATATACATACATACATTCATACACACATATATATATGCATACATACATATACATACACATGAATATACATACAGAAATATATATATATACACATAAATATAGGTAAGTAGAGTTAGTGGCTCAAATAACCGTCTGAGTGATAAGTATATCCGTTCTTACTACGGGTATGAAATACCTCTGGTAACCCTGGGTATGTGTATGCAAGCACACTAAACAAGAGTTTATCAGGAATAAAACTTAAAAGAAGCAGAAAATGGAGAGAAGATTGTTTATCAACAAACAAACAAATTGACCAATATCAGTGAATTATTTTTTTTATACAAAACTTAACATTGCTTATTGCCATTTCAGCTACGAATGTCAATCGGTGCCTCCAAAGAAAATTCTGAAAATAATATTCGTCTTCTTTATAGCGCAACCAATCTAGTACATGGAGCTTCATCAGAGTGAATACAAATGCATAAATAAGAGAAGAGGGAAGAGGAAAGAACAAGGCCTTAAGATGAGGAAAGAAGGCTTAATCAATTAGAATGATACCATTTTGTAGTGTAAAGTTTGAAGTCGATGGGCAAAAGAGTGAACTAGCAAATAATCTAGAAAAATAATTGGTGGTTTAATCTTTTTTCAGGGGTACCAGGGTGTATAAATAATAAAAATAAAACTGGTACTTAAGTATAACAGGAATTGCCAATAAGTCTAGAAAAGAATAGTACTTGTGATTTTGTAAATAGAGCTAACTAATATTGATCCAAAAACATACTCATAAAGTTTTTATAATAGTGTACTTACTGAAACATTCTAGAGACCAACCACCTGTTGTCAGTAATGGAATTGACCAAAGTTCAGCCATCTCTACAATTGGTCAGTTACATTTAAAACCAAGGGCAAGCTAAGACCGTTACAAGGGTAGATGTAAAATTGCCGGTAACGTATTTTTCTGCATTATATGGATAATTTATCCTGATCACGCTATTTATAGCATTATCACGCGTTTAAGAAATAAATTTATTTCTGTATCTTACAATACATCTCAATGCTTCTAAAGACAAACTTTGTTTGTTTACTTTCATCGTAAAGAAGTAAATAAACCAGTGAATAAAAGGTGTGGGGGAGTAGACTCATAAGTGGCACAAGGCTGTGTGTGTCATTATACAAAATATGAGCAACCCAATGGCAGTAACCTACTAACAGCTAAGGTGAGACTACTACTAGGGATGGTGGTTGCGAGTGCATTTACCTTTGAATTATAATGCTAAATCTAACATCTTAAATAGCCAGCATATGGTAATATGCTGGCTATTTAAGTGGTGGTTATACTAGATGAACAAGTAAATGTCTAAAGGTTCCTGAGTACATTCTGCCTGTTAGACATAAGTGGGGGTCAAAAGTACAAAACCCCAATAGAGTTAAATGATTACAAGTTAAATCACTTGCTAATTACTAACATGGTTACAAATTCAGGGTCCTACTCCAGTTTACTAAATCATACTTGATATATATTCTTATTAATATTAAATTGTTTATATTACTAAACTTGTCATTATATAAACCCTTGCGTGTGTGCAGCCACATGTGGTCAACCATAAAATTTCACTTCCATTCATGCACAGTATGCCTAAGGGTAATAATAACTCATTGGAAAGCGTTTAACTGTAGTGCCAAGTACAAACCAATACAATCTAGAGAGGTGTGCAGTTAATATTAAGTTGGTAAAATGAAGTTATGTTATACGGGTGGGGATGGTGTTCCTAAATGGGTAGGTCTAATTGGGTCCACAATAAATGGAGGTAGACCAGTATGCTGGCTGGAAAATAGGTCCAGGTTGAAACTAGTAAAAGCAAGCTAACCCATGAATTAAAAGGTTCAGTTAAGTAGAATTAGTTACCAGTACAGCCTTAGCTTAGATGGCAAGTACAGGTTCCCATGGGTGGGAGTTAAGTACTGATGCCCTCTGTATTCCAAATTAGGTTCATGATTGAAAGAACTGGCTTTATTAAAGCGGGTAAGGAGGTTGTATTAAGGAGAAATGGCTTAATAAATATATATTATGTCTTTAGTTGTTATGAATAGGGGATGGGATTTAAACTCGGATATATTCGTGAAGGGACAGGGATATTACTATTGGAACACCCATTAGGGACCCAAGTGTGTAATACTATTAAACTAGCTTTAATTTAGGAGTTAATATATGCCCTCATTCAATATTGAGAACTACTATTTCTGTGATGAAGGGCTCTGGATGCTATTTGTGGGGATGGTGCAAAGGTTCTCTAATGCTATTTGTATTTAGCAAAAGTAAACTTAACCCATGTGCAGGCAGGCTTTGTTTCTCTCTTCCTCAAGTTAAATAATGGTTGTGTCACTAGTATGAAAAAGTTTTCATTGACCCAAAGATGGAATTTCTTATTCTTTACATTGTACAAAGGTGAACAGGTGAAGATTTTCTAGTATCTTTGTACAAAGGTGAAGAGGTGAAGATTTTCTAGTATCTTTATCATTAAGTTCCCAAATATATTTACTTAATCTGGTCGAGTTAATCTTATTTCTGTTTCTGAAAGAGTGTTAGTGTGTGGCTAGTCTTCGTTTCATTTCATTTTGGGTAGCTCCTATGTATATCCTTTTAGTAACCTGTGTTGTAACAATGCACTGGGAAATTACATCTTTACGTTTACAGGTATTTCCAAGGGCACAATTATCTTTATTCCTACAGTCACATAGATTGTGCTGTAGGGGAGAATTACTTGCTGGTGGGATAGTGTTAGGTCTATTATGGCTCCGAGTGTTCCCTTTACTAAATTTGGGGTGATTATGGGGTTTATTATTTTTATTCTTACTATTACTGCTGTTGTTGTTATTGTTGCTTCTATCTAAATAGAAAATGTCTAGTTTTCTGCTATTCTTATCAAAGTGTTTATAATATAAATATTAAATATTAGTTTAGCTAAGTCGGTCTTTATTTGCATCGCATATGGGAGTATGAGCCAGTTAATGTCTCTTGTTTTTTTGGTTATCTTGCCGAACGACACATTTATAACTGTAAGAGTGATGCCTGTGGTGTATATGTTTATTATCATTTATCTTATTATCTAAGCTATGTGCATTAATACCACCATTAGTGGTGCTAGGAATCTGTTTCTGCAAATAACGTTTTGAGTTATTACTGTGGTCGTCGTGATTAGTGGATTTATTGGCATCATTCATACCTCGTCTAATTCCCCTTGTTCTTTTATTTGTTGTATTTCTGTTATTGTTACAGTTCTTCTAAGTGTTGCTAGTTCCGATCCTGTTAGTGTCATGTGCTATAAGTTTCTGTGCTTTATTACTTAGTTTAGGTATATTTCTAAGTTCTATATTATTGCAATTAAAGTTGTCAATATTGTTCCTATTCGTTGCATTTGTGCACGGGATGTATTTAATTCTACCTCTGTAACCTGCATCTATAAGTGCCTTATCGTACTTATCTTTATGATTATTAAATAAGTCATCATTAGAAGAGAGATAGGAAATTCTTTTACTAATGCCCTTTATGAGAGCTTTTTTTATAGATTGTGGATGATTACTTTGATAGTTTATATATTTTAAAGTTAGAGTTAGGTTTCATGTAAGGCTGGTGCAAACCCATGTTTAAATTGCAATTAACGCCTAGGCAGTTAATAGAGTAATTTTCATTTTCTATAGTAATAGAGAGGCCGAGTCTATTGAAAAATTTGTACAGGCATTTCTTAAGTAGTTCTAGGCATCTATTAGAGGTATTTCTAATTATAAAAAGTGCTTCATTCCTGTAGAGACCCCATCCCAAATTCAGGGAATTCCTTGTTGATGTTGTCTATTTCCACAAGGTTGGTCACCTCCAATGAGTCTGGGGACCCCATAGTTATATCAAAAAAATCAAGTGTGTCCTTTCTAGCCCACAGTTTATTATTAAATTCAATAATAGACTTATGGGCCATGAGATTTACATTGATATCTTTCATACTGATCTTAGTAAAGTTCTTAGCAAAAAGAATATTCAGAATAGGCGCGGGAGTGGCTGTGTGGTAAGTAGCTTGCTTACCAACCACATGGTTCTGGGTTCAGTCCCACTTCGTGGCACCTTGGGCAAGTATCTTCTACTATAGCCTCGGGCCAACCAAAGCCTTGTGAGTGGATTTGGTAGACGGAAACTGAAAGAAGCCCGTCGTATATATGTATATATATATATATGTGTGTGTATGTTTGTGTGTCTGTGTTTGTCCTCCCAACATCGCTTGTCAACCGATGCTGGTGTGTTTACGTCCCTGTAACTTAGCGGTTCGGCAAAAGAGACCGATAGAATAAGTACTAGGCTTCCAAAGAATAAGTCCTGGGGTCAATTTGCTTGACTAAAGGCGGTGCTCCAGCATGGCCGCAGTCAAATGACTGAAACAAGTAAAGAGAGTATAGTGGGGTTTATGGAGGAGTGATAATTTTGAATGTCAATTTGCAAAAGTTTATGTTCATCCTTATGTTTTATATTAGAAAACCAGCCTATTGCGTTTTGAGTATTAGTCCATAACTCAAGTTCAATCTTTTTCTCCTGGGTAGGTATATACATATCCAGGATTGCTCTACTGAGCTTACCCAAGTCAAGATTTATTGAGGCAATTCAATCTGAGCTGTGTGTTACTTAAGTAATTGTCCTTATGGTCCTTAATTGTTATATGAGTTCTAATCGGTGTGAAAGGTTCTGTTCTGTCATCCATATTATACTCAAACGTGATTTTCTTGGCTTCTAAGTTACTTGTTTTAACCCTTTCTTTACTATATTTCTGATCAAAATACACCCCTCATGAGTTTCAATTAAATTCTAACATAATCATGAATTTAGACTAGTTTCATTAAACAACTGTAACTTTTTTTTACTTATCAACATATTGTGATATTTGGAATAAAATTGAGGAAAGGGTTCTTAATTCTATTGCATAACCTTCATCTCAAAGTGACTCTAAGTACAGGTAAATCAAGGTAAACTGAGCATATTCAATTTTGTTTAAACATCACCATAGAAAATGAGTCATCAGCTAATATTCAATTGGGTATGCAACAAAATTTTGATATAGAAGAATTGTGCACATCACTAGGTTATCAGTTGAATTTAATGCACAGAAGAACAGGTGTACCATAAAGGTGAAATGAACTGAAATATTGGAATTTGTTTTTTAAGAAAACTAGAAAATTAAATACATCAACTATATGAAATATACTCACACACATAGATGAATACACAAGAAACATATATAATAAAGATTTACAATAGAAATTAAATCAAAACTTGTCACTCACCTTACAGGCAAATTAAAATGAAGTAAATTTGAAAAATATTTATACAATCTAATCATACATATATACAGTATTCACACAATATTTCCTATCATGGAAAGTTGTAAAACATCCCACTCTACATACTGCAACCTTGCAGAATGCACATTGGAAAGACG
This sequence comes from Octopus bimaculoides, assembly GCF_046866305.1. Lineage (NCBI taxonomy): Eukaryota > Metazoa > Mollusca > Cephalopoda > Octopoda > Octopodidae > Octopus > Octopus bimaculoides. The sequence goes on along the minus strand of NC_142942.1, from coordinate 26,618,092 downwards.
TTTCAACTGGCCATCCACTGGGAGATTTTCTTTGTTAATGTAGACATTCACGGCACTGCTTTTGCGACTCCCAATTTTTTTTCTAATTTATGGACATCAGCTGAACTCAGAGGGATATCTCACTGGCACGTTTTGCTTTTCCTTCCTGCAGTTGTTTTTTTGGAGGAATAACCTGCCCTCAACTGCATTGCTACATCTGCTTGGAACTGCAGATGGTCACACCAGTCCTGATTTGGTATAAAATATAAATGCATTTACAATGTTCATGTTTACTATATACCAGACCAGGTATTGCCACCTAACTCATCTGGTTCAGCTGATCCACACCACCCATGTACCTGTTATAATCAAGGTTCACAAACAGGGTGCCATTTTCATCTACACATGGTTGTGCACTGGTAGATAGAAAATTTCTCAGCCTCTTATCTCTGTATGCAGTCGCTAGCAGATTTCCTTTCTGCCGTTGGATTATTTCACTTCTTTTTTAAATTTTGCTTTTTTTATGTCCAATGGCAGCCCTTTTCTACTAGCAATTACTGTGGCACATGTATATGTTGCCATAGCTTCTAAATCCACCGCAAGTTTGACCAAACTAAAAAATTGGTCAAACAATAATATATGGCCCTGGGTATGGTATGGAAGTGATAAATTCCATACCTTGTACCCTAGGCCATGCTGACTAACCTAATTTTCTCTTTTCCCTATATAAAAACTAAATCCAAGTACCCAGTATTTGCTTCACAAATTTTCCAAACTTTGATTCCCCACTTCGTGGGCTCTCCTGGCATATACTGTCAGAAGCGTACCCTTCCTTTATACCCCACCATGCCTTCATCAACGGATAAGTATCTCTCAGGGTTGTGAAGTGTTTTATATGCATTTTGAATGCAGTCAATGAGGGATCTTATTTAAAATTTTTTAAAGTTTGCTTCTCCATGTACTGGGGTACTGCTAGTGTCTCTCACATGTAAATACTAGTTCAGTTTCACAAATTGTATTCGTGACATAATACTGGAAACGTACTGATTACCAAAAGGTTCCTGATTATTCCAGTAATTTGTAATCCTGGGTAATTAAACCCATAATAATATACCCATATAATATTTATGGCCAAAAATGTCTTATACCCATGATAATATTTATGGCCAAAAATGTCCATATTTCTCCTATGGTTGTGGGAAACCACATGCTATCTTTTTTTCCAGTTTGTTTACATTCCATGTAACAGTTTGTTTCCACAGTGATTGCTTCAAACAAGCTGACTGGAAAAAATAAGAAGAAAAAAGTCTAACAGTTTCGCTTCCTGAGAAAGACTATGGGTAGACCCTGTCTCCTCAGAATAATTGTTAATAAAAACATTCTAAAACTTTTTACTCCATTCTGATGTAAAATCGTCCTTGCTGTTGCTATTGCAGCTTTCAGTTTCTTCAGAATCACTGCTTTCAGTCTTGGGTACAGAAATATCTGATTCGTTCTCGTACACCACGTGCTTTTGTACTTCATTCATTCTTTTTCTTGATATCTCCATATTTTCCATTGAAAAGTCTTCAAATTTGGAATCATGAAACTCTTATCCATTTTCAAAGTTGAAAAATTCAACAAAAAATGTGGAAAAAAATCTCCTAAAATTCACTGAGTTCAGATATCATGTCAAACAATGTCAGATATTATAACTCAACTATTTACAAAGTGAAATTACGTATTTTCATGAATGTACTAATGAGATTTGTGTTCCAATTTACATCTAAATAACAATGGGTACTCTTGGCCGGCTACAGCCGTGTTGGTATCGAAAGGGTAAATAGTGCTTCTAGGGACTACTTTATATTTTTTAAAGATTTCTCTGGGGATGAGTTCGTGGTAAGTGTCTTTGTTCATGTTAAAGGTGTTTCTTGTTTTGTCTGAATGTGCTATCATTCCATTTTTAGATTTTAGTTCAAGAATCAAGTTCTTAAGCTTCTTTTGGTGGTCATTGTGCCTAAGGGGGTGATTCTTGAACTTGATGTCCTTAATCGAAGACCAGAGTTACATATAGTGAAAGTAATCGAAATGAAACTAATATCTATGCACAAAGTGAAAGTATTAATAGTTTCACTATTAAAACTGAAAGCATTATCTCACATTACAATAGAGATGTTATTGTTTCACTTTTGACACATAATACTGAAATAATGTAAGAGATAAGAGGTTGGTCCAGGCTCGCATTAGGCAAGGAGTTGAACATTTTTTTGGCCCATGGCACTGGATGAACCCTAAGTAAGGCATGTGTAAAATTTGAATGAGATCAGTTGGGTAGTTCTTGAGTTTTAGTGATGCACACACACACACACACACACACACACACACAGACACGCATTGTCAGTCTTATATATATATATATACATACATGAGAAATCAATGCTAGATGTGTCGAAACAATTGTCGCGATTAATAATAAATTCTTGTTTATTCCATCTTCTGTGTTTCATTTACCATATCATCATCATCATTGTTTAACATTCGTTTCCATGCTGGCATGGGTTGGATGGTTTGACTGAGGTCTGGATAGCCAGCAGCTGCACCAGGCTCCAATCTGATCTGGCAATGCTTCTGCAGCTGGATGCCCTTCTTAACTCCAACCACTTCAAGAGTGTAGTGGGTGCTTTTTACTTGCCACCAGCACAGGAGCCAGTCAGATGGGCCTAGCATTGATCACATTCAGATAGTGCTTTTTACGTGCCACTGACATGGGGACCAGTCAGGGGATACTGACATTGGCCATGTTTGGTTGATGTTTTTATGTGCCACTGGTACGAGAGCCAGTTGGGGTACTGGCATCAGCGACATTCAGATGGTGCTTTTTACGTACTACTAGCATGGGAGCCAGTCAGGGGGCACTGGCCACAGTTATGATATTGGTTTTACTTGACTCAACAGGTCTTCCCAAGCATATCATATCGCATGACGCATCAGGGGTACTCTTCACTGGGCTGGACATGCGTGGCTGTGATCTCACTTTAGTTGCCTGATCATCTCAATCACAGCATATCTCCAAAGGTCTCGGTCTCCTGTCATTGCCTCTGTGCTTTACCACTTCATCCCATGTCTTCCTGGATCTACCTCTTCCACAATTAGGGAGTGGCACTTCCTCACGCAGCTGTCCTCATACATATGTAACACATGACCATACCAGCGCAGTCTCTCTTGCACACCACAATTGATTCTTATGCCCAACTTTTCTCTCAAGGTGCTTACAATCTGTCATGTATGCACACTGACATTACACATCCAGCAGATCATACTAGTTTCATTTCTTTCAAGTCTATGCATGTCCTCAGCAGTCATGGTCCATGCTTCATTGCTGTGTAGCATGGCAGTTCGCACACATGCATCATACAGTTTACATTTTACCCTGAGTAAGAGGCCCTTAGTTGCCAGCAGAGGTAGGAACTCCCTGAACTTTGCCCAAGCTATTCATATTCTAGCTGCTACGCTCTCAGAGCAACCACCCCCCACTACAGACTTGGTTGCCTAGATAGCTGAAGCTATTAATTA